>NW_024870483.1:176763-298569 GCF_013358625.1 Macadamia integrifolia
ATCAATGCAAAACTCTATCTCCCTATCTGGGGGCACACTATATAGATCTTCAGGAAATATGTCAGGAAATTCTCTTACTACTTCTAAGTCTTCTAGTGTTGCAGTCTTCTTGGTAGTATCCCTGACACATGCCAAATAGGCTTCACATCATTCTTCTAGTAATTTCTGAACTTGTATGGCAGAAATTAGTAATTTATTAGCCTTTTCTCTCCTATGCCCCTGAA
Organism: Macadamia integrifolia; assembly: GCF_013358625.1. Taxonomy (NCBI): domain Eukaryota; kingdom Viridiplantae; phylum Streptophyta; class Magnoliopsida; order Proteales; family Proteaceae; genus Macadamia; species Macadamia integrifolia. Next base: position 176,988 of record NW_024870483.1, read on the forward strand.
ATGTAATATCATCTCCATCCCTAGGTCTAAATAATATCTTCTTCTCTGCACAGAGTACACAAGCTCGGTATGCTGACAACCAGTCCATTCTCAGTATAACATCTAAATCCTTTATATCTATCCAAATCAAATGGGCTATCATATCTCGACCACATATCTGAATCACACATGGTTCATATACATCTTCCAAATCCACTATAAACCCAATGGGTGTACTAATCATCAACTTATGTGCTAGCTTTTTCGGTTCTATCCCCATTCTTATAGCAAAATGTGAAGATACAAAAGAACAAGATGGACCAGAATCAAATAATACAAATGCTAGTATTGTAGATACTAATATTGTACCTGTTACAACTCCAAGTGCAGTCTTAGCTTCCTCAACTGACAATGCAAATACCTTCCCAGCTACTTGTGGCTTCTTGGTGGATGCAGATGAAGAAGTCATATTTGGCTTTCCTGGCTTTCTCTGGGGACAAAATCTGGCCAAGTGTCCTGGCTGTTGGCACACATAGCATTTTATGGATAGAGGCTAGGTAGTGGTGGTTGCTAGCCGGGACTAGGCAGATGCTTGTCCTGAGTCAGTCTTCCTAGGCACAATAGCAGTATATGTAGCTCCCTTTATAAACTTCCCAAATTGCCTTCCAGTTCCTGTTGCCTTGGCTTTCCTTGCTTCTAAATCTGATAGCCCTCTCTCTGCTTGTCTTCAATGGATTTGGCAATCTGAACCACTTCAGCATATGTCTGAAGCCGGTGTGCAATCAACACATCACCAATGCTAAATCTCAGCCCTTTCTCAAATTTCTTAGCTTTTGCTGTCATTCTTCATATGCTCAGGTGCAAAGAAATACAATGCCTCAAACTATTGCTGATACTCTAATACTAACCTGGGACCTTGTACCATTGCCATGAATTCAGATTCCTTCCTATCTCACACACTTATGGGAAAGTAATTCCCAAAAAAGACTTCTACAAACTAGTCCCAAGTGGGGTGTGAATATGTGGCTAACAGTATGCGTCTGGTAGCCTTCTACCATGCATGAGGTTCATTCTGTAACAGGTAAGTATCACACAAGATCTTCTGTTCGTCATTACAACCCAGAACTGAGAAAGCTTTCTCTACTCCTTCTATCCATTTGGCAGGACCCAATGGATCATGTGTCACCCCACTGAAATATGGAGGCCGATACTTCTGAAACTTTTCCATCAACTTGCTGATATCAATCCATACTTATTCTACTGGAGGGGTTCCTGGAGTCTGTTGCCCTGTAAGTGTTCCCATAGCTAGTGGTGCTTGGGATGTTTGTCCATTAATAGTCTGACCAGTGGCTGGAACTCCAAATGCAAACAAAGTGTTAAGAGCAAGAGCTATAGGGGCTGTTAAGGGTGGTGCCATAGATACATGGTTTGTAGGTGATTCCTTGGTGCATATGGCAGTGACCAATTCTTCAACCATTGCCCTTTGTTGCTGCATATTTATCTGTATGGTTCGCTCTAGCCCTTCTTGTATCCCTTGCATCATATTACAATGGCTACAACATCCTGTGTTGTGATCACTGGTGGTGCAGGTGGTGGTGCAGGTGGTGGCATAGGTGTTGCTGCTGCAGAGGTGGATGCATGTATCGGTAAGGTCACCCCAGCTACAGTCTCCCTTCCTGCCTCATCCTCTACTGGCACAAAAGGGGTAGCTCTGGCAGCCCGACCCCTCTTCCTTGGTCGTAGCTCATACTAAGGTTGAGCACGTCTTGGTGGCATTTTTGGGAATTCCCTGTAAGATAAATAATTGATTAATTCCAAAAGGCTCAACACATATTTAGCAAGGATGAGTCACGCAACATGCTTCACATGAAATTAGTGTCTTGGTATTTGGCCAAGGGTGCACATACATTCATAGTATAAATACAATATTTCATTTCCCTTCCTTATTGGATATCTTTAACTACCACAAACAATGTTTCCCTAAATTTGATATTTTTATCCTGAAGCTTTTACTTTATTAATCTTATGACACTGGATATCCTAAGGTCTTGTGGGTTATGATACTTTTTTCCAAGTCTTAGCTCTGATACAACTCTGTCACACCCTGCCTCCAATAGACGCATTGGACACCTCACCGTATCCTGTCAGCCTATTTATCCAGAATCTAGACTAGGGAAGATCATAACACCATAATTACACTACGAAAGATTAGAGTTTATATACATATACATAGTCCAACAAAAATATCTTACATAAGCTCCAGTGTCAACTAAGTGATAAGATATATTTACAATTATCCAGATGAGAGTTACACACCTTATAAAAGGAGAATATTCACAGTTTACTCTATCCCAGTAGTAGACTATATACATCAGAGTATGCATCAACAGGAATATATATGTAAAATGACATAGGAATAGTCCATCATATTCCTCAGAAGAACTGGCCTCCATAGGCACAGTCATCACATTCACAGTCTAGTCTATGGTCGATTTCATCTTCTTAAAGATTGGCCAAGTTATCCATGACCACTATCTCATAATTAAGGTAAGAAGTGCAAAATACTGGGTTCAACCTCGACATCTAAAAAGAGTAAGTAGAAAAGGGTGACCACTGGTAATGCTCAGTGAGGGATGGGGGAGTACAAACACACACATCCATATGCAATGAATGCTCCACACATAGAGAATAATGCTCATGAGTGCATTTAATTAACTATACAAAATTCCTAATCCATTACTAGGTCTCATTACCTATGGGTGTAAATACTACTAATGTAGGTGGCATACCCTACCCTATACATTGGGCCTCAGGTATACAAGTTACGCCACAGGTAGGAGCCAGCCAGTACTGGTACGGGTCCCGGGCCACACCGGCTAACCCTTAAAAGGTAACCCCATATCGTAAATATATTCACAAGCATACAGTACGTCATATCCTGTCTCACCTCCATAACTGATACCACACATCTCATCAGAAGTGCACTGCTGATCAAGCAGCCACATAATTCAGGATTAATCCGTACCTAACCCCCTACGGACAAGGGCTGTAGCACTTGGGGTTGTGATACCTAACCCAACATTCTAAATGATGCACAGGCAATCAGTGCAATCACACATACAAATATGGGCACCTACACTTGACCCATCTCACCTGTCTTACCTTTCTCATTTCCATTCCATCCCATTCCATCACAATAGTACCATCAAAGAATAAATGCAAGTAAATATAAATTTTGTTATGCCATCATGGTTATTCGAAGAGAAATCTCCACGCCTTGAAGACTATTCCACAAATTTACAAGCAACCAGAATTTTGTTTGGAGATGGTCAAAGTTGCTAGTCATATGTTGTTGCCCCCCATCACTGCAAAATTCGAGGATGAATTTTTTCAATATGGGGAGAATTGATGCAGATTAATCACCAAAAGAGGCTTATTTTATTAGGAATAAGCCTAGGGTTGGGTTCCATACATGTTGGGCCTTTGATCCCATGTGTTTTGATTGTATTGGGCCACTTTTATGGGTCTAAAAGAGGGGCTCTAAGATTGAGTACGGGATTGCTAGTTTGTTCATTAGTTTCTTTTTTAGATGGGGTTATTTAGTTTCTAATTTCAATACCTAATTAGTTTCTAATTTCTTATTTCCTAGTTTCTATTTTTAATTTTAGTAACTAGAGGTCTTGGGTTTATTTAGTTTTCTATTTTAGTTTTTGGAAACTAAAGGTAGTTTTTATTTCTTGTAATCACCCCACCATTATTATAAGTAAAGGAGAGGGCTCCCATTAAGCCCCATGAATTTTATGAACAAAAAAGATGTTGTTGTGTTTTCTCCTCTGGAGTGTTTCTTTGTGTTTGATCAAAGAAGAAGGGTTTGGTGTTTGATCCAAGTGACTCCTTGTAGCGTGAAGTCTAGGAGGGTTGTGAGTGTGTTTTCTTCTTTTCTTTCAAGCCTATATTCAAATTACTACTACTACTACAACCAGGTATTTATTGTTTAAAGTTTTCTGCCAAAATTCTCTGTAGAAGTACCATCGGCCCTGTCTGCTGTATCTGCTAGAAGTTTCTGTTAAGGATGAAATTCTGGTCGATTTTTCTCCTAGTCCCCACTAAAGATTGATCCATATATGGGCTGTTTCTGTGTAGCCATTAGTGAGATATTCAAAATCTCCATCTTTTTGCTCTGTAGTGACTTTTTCAGAACAGGAACCAGAATCGATAGGTCTGGTTTGACTACCCTATTCCTGTGATCTTTTGTTATTGACTGTGGCTTGTTAATGTCATACACCTGTTGCTGGTTAGTCCTATTTGTGGGTATAATCTCTGCTTTCTGAAATTCCAGATTTTGGGTTTGAAATTTCTGGTTTACAAGGACTGCTGGACTCTTATTTCTGGATTGTTGTTTGTTGTCTAATGTTGGGTGATTATTGATTGTTCCTTGGTTTAAAAGCTCTTGTTGTTTGGGCCTAGTTTGAGCTTTCAAATCTAGTCCTACATTACCAGATTTGCCCGAGTTTGCTTTAGATTGGGCCTTTGGCCTTCGTACTAATTATTTGTTCCTTGATGAAGTGCAACTCTCTAGGGTCGAAATCAAGGTTGCTGCTGCTGAGAGGCAGGCTAAGGCCAAGCAGGATTGGCTACTGAGGTAGCAGGAGAAGGAGAAGGAGAAGGAGAAAGAGAAAGGGAAGGCTCCGGCTTTCGAACCCCCTACAAAGAAGAGGGATATGGTAGAGGATCCGACTCTGGAGGCTGTTCAGGCACTTACTGCTCCTAGGCGGGGTGTGCTTATCTCATCCAAAGTTCCTGATGAGGATGACTTCCGACGCCTAGGTATATCTCGGGGCCAAACTAAAGCTGGCTTTATCCGCAGGTGGTCTGTCAAGGAGGAAAACACCTATGTCGTTAGACATGTTGCCTGAGAGCTTGTGCAGAAGGGTAGGCTTCTGAGGGACATTATCGATGCTCAGGAGCAGAGTACTTAGGCTATGATCACAAGCGCATGTCTCTTCATGGCAGGGGTAAATTATCATCCTTAGCTCGTTTTACCTTTTTCTTTTGTTTCATGTCTTTGTTCTAAGTGTTAGTTAGTCTTGCAGGCCAACAACCAGGTCACCCAGCTCACCATCCGAGCCGGGGGCTTTGGCCTGAAGCCTTGAGAAGTTCGAACACAAATGCGAACAGTCCACCCTTGACAACTAGTGGACCATTCTTCTTGAGAAGGTAGAGCATCTGGAGGTTGAGCATGACCAAACCGCCAGGAGTATGAGAGCAAGCTTTCGGAGCTGAAAGGATGGGAGTTAGGAAGTACAAGGGCATGGATGCCTTCAGGAAGGAGGTGACTTGCGCAACGGCCCCGGGAATACATCATGGGTGCTATCGAGGTCCGAGACTAGATACTCAAACATCACTCGGGGTTCTCCTTTGTGGGGAGTGGTCTCATCTTTGAGGACGAGGAAGGTGAGAAAGCCCCGGCTGTTATCGAGGTGGCTGAGATTGCCAAAGGCAATGGGGACGACGGTGTTCAATAGACCCATGAAGTCCCTCTCACCCTCGACCACGACAGTTTCGACCCAGACATCCTTGTTTGTGCCGATGATGAGGTCCTTTTGCCTATCGAGGTTCAGTGAGGGTTGTTTTTTCTTTTGGCCTTCATGCTCTTTTGATGTGACTTCGGCTTTTGGGCCTTTTTTTATGTAACTTCGGCCTTCGGGCCTTTGTTTGTATTTTCCTTCTCAAGGCTTCTTTTTTAATAAATCTTTTTTGCTTCTCTCGCTTCTTTGTTGTCTTTGTTTTATGACTAAACTGTTGCCCGAACACCAAAGGGAAACACTCAGTATTTTTTACAAGTTGACTTAGTATCTTTCCTGGTTGGTCTTTGTGCCTTAGTATCTTTCCCGGTTGGTCTTTGTGCCTTAGACAAGGGGTGAAGCCCGAAGGGTTATACGTGGTTGGTATTTGTGCCTTAGACAAGGGGTGCCCGTTGTTAGGTTAGGCCTATGCATAGGTTTTGTCTCGGTTAGGTTGGGTCGGTTCTGGCTCTGAACTTTAAGCTGAGGGAAGCGTCATCAATTACAGCTCACGACCGAGGGCATACCCTTCGGTCAGGTCTTCTTAGCCTTGGCTTGAGCTCCCAATCGAGGGAAGACCCTTCAATCAAGTTTGCTCCACCTTGGCTTGAGCTCCCAACTGAGGGTAGGTCCTTCGGTTAGGTCTGCTCGGTCTTGGCTTGAGCTCCCAACTGAGGGAAGACCCTTCGGTTAGGTTTGCTTGGCCTTGGCCTGAGCTCCCAAGGGTAGGTCCTTTGGTCAGGTCCGCTCGGCCTTGGCCTAAGCTCCCAACTGACGGAGGACCCTTCGTCAGGTCTTCTTGGCCTTGGCCTAAGCCCCCAACCGAGGGTAGACCCTTCGGTCAGGTTTGCTCGGCCTCGGCCTGAGCCCCCAACTGAGGGTATACCCCTCCATTGATATCTTTAAACTCTTTTTTTTTTCCTGAATAGTATATTGTCATATGAGATCAGTTTGCCATAAACCAGCTTTCTATAAAATTCTTCAAAATGTTAGGGAAAACGAATTACAAATTCTAAAATTGAAAGCCTTACTAAATAAATGACATGACAAGGTGCTGAAAATAATCCTAACTAAACATGCATGCTACCGCTACTGGTAGAACTTCCTCAGGTTCTTTAAGTTCCATGATTGAGGTATCCTCTCTCCCCCCCGGTAGTCTCTAGGTGATAGGAGCTAGGCTGTATTTCCCTAGAGACTCTATAGGGTCCCTCACAGTTGGGTGCCAACTTTCCTTGATGCCTCAGATCTGACACTTCTACCCTTCGTAGGACAAGGTCTCCAACTCTGAATTCGTTCCTACAGACTTTAGAATTGTAGTGCCTTATTACCTTCTATTGGTAAGCTACAATGCTTTCCTGTGGTCTTCTCATACTTCATACAAGAGGTCTAAATTGGCCCGTATGCCCTTAACATTCTTGCCTTTGTCGTAATACTAGACTCTGTGGGTCATAACACTGATCTCGACCGGTACAGCTTCAGTGCTGTAGGTTAAGTTGAAGGGTGTTTCTCTGGTGGCTGACCTTTCAGTTGTTCGGTAGCCCAGAGGATGCTGTGCAGTTCGTCTGCCCATAGCCCCTTGGCATCGTCTAGCCTTTTCTTTATTCCCTACAGCAGCAAATAAAATGTTACCTCTATCAACCTGTTGGTCGGGGGTAGCCGATGGATGCTTTTCTCTGCTCAATGTTGAGGGCTTCACAAAACGATTCGAAAGTTGGATTGGCGAACTGGGTACTATTGTCTGTCACTACCACTCTAGGAATTCTGAATCGATAAACCATCGCTCTTTCAAAGAAGTCTCGGATATTGTTTTCTGTTATTGTGGCTAGTGCTTCAGCTTCCGCCCATTTAGTGAAATAGTCTACTGTCACCACCATAAATTTTCTTTGCAACGTTGCCAGAGGGAACGGCCCCAGGATGTCCATTCCCCATATGGCGAAGAGTGTTGAGCTGGATATGGAGGACAGTTTGGTAGCGTACTGTTGAGGGACTGGCATGGACATTTGACACCTTAGCCATTTTTTGACGAATTCTTCAGTGTCTTTCCTCATTGTCAGCCAAAAGAGGCCTTGTTGTAACACCTTGTGGCTAAGGCCCTCACGTCTAAGTGTTGGCCGCATAACACTTTATGCACCTCCTTGAGAGCATATTCAGCATCGATAGGGTCTAGGCATTTGAGATATGGCCTTGTGAACCCTATTTTGTACAATACCTCACCATTCAACAAAAATTGTGCTGACCTTTTCCATATCCTTCTTGCCTCATCCCTGTCTTTTGGGAGTATTCCTTCTTTTAAATACTTCACTATGGGATCCATCCAGCTTGGGCTGTCCTATCTACGAGCAACACCTCTTGACATTCTTTGGTGCTTGGCTAAAGTAGTACCTCGAAATAGACTGAGTGCCCCAATTTCATGAAGTCCGAAGTGGCTAGATGTGACAGCGCGTCCGCGCTAGCAATCTCTACACGGGGCACCTGCTTCACCTTGAACTCTTTGAAGGTAGCCACTTTTTCTCGTACCTTCTTTAAGTACTCTGCCATCCTGTGGTATTTTGCTTTATAGTCACTGCTTACTTGCCACACTATAAGTTGCGAGTCACTATGCACTACTAGCCTTTGTACCATCAAGCTTTGTGCCAGATTTATTCCGGCTATCAGTGCCTCGGTACTCGGCTTCGTTGTTAGAAGCATTGAAGTCAAACCGCAAGGCATACTTGATTTTGAATCCTTTGGGACTAATGATTGTGATCCTTGCCTCGCTACCTGCTCTGTTAGAGGTGCCATTGACATACAATATCCAAGCCCTGTCCTCTTCATCCTCGGTTGGTTCTTGTACACCATTTGGGAGTGTTGTCTTGACTATAAAATCGGCTAGGACCTGGGCTTTTATTCAGTCCTTGGCTTGTACTGGATGTCGAACTCTCCCAATTCTATGGCCCAATTGACTAGTCTACCAGACATATCTGGTTTTTGCAGTATTTTCTTTTGGGGCTAGTTTGTGAGCATGCATATTATATGCGACTAAAAATAGGGTCTGAGTTTTCTTGCTGCCATCACAAGTGCTTATGCCAATTTCTCCATATTCTTGTATCTTGTTTCAGCATCCAAACAAGGTTCGGTTGATATAGTATATTGGCCGTTGCTGTCTATCAACACAACACTTATTGCTACAGTCGATACAACTAGATATAGTTGCAAAACGTCTCCAGTGCTTGGCTTTGTCAGCAACGGGGTGTCGCTAGGTATTCCTTCAACTGCTCGAAGGACTTTTCATATTCCTCAGTCCATTCGAATCTCTTGGAACCTTTCAAGGCTCTGAGAAAAGGGAGACACTTGTCAGCCGATCAAGACATAAACCAACCCAGGGTAATGATTTTTCCCATCATCTCCTAGACTTCCTTCATGTTCCGTGGGGACCTCATCTCTTAGATGGCCTATATCTTCACTGGATTGGCCTCAATTCCTCTCTCCGAGACGATGAAGCCTAGAAAATACCCTAACGTCACTCTAGAAGCGCACTTCGTTGGGTTTAGCTTCATGCCATACTCCCTCAATACTTGGAATGCTAAGGTCTAAGTCCCGGATATGATGCTTTGCCTTCAAGATTTTCACGAGCATGTCATCTACGTATACTTCCATGGTCTTACTGATCATCTCCTTAAAAATTTTATTCACCAGCCTTTTGTAGGTTCCTCCTGTGTTTTTTAGCCCAAAGGGCATTACCTCATAGCAGTACAATCCTCCTGTAGTTATGAAGGAAGTCTTCGGGACATCAGCCTCACATCTTGATCTGATTGTACCTCGAGTAGGCATCCATAAAGCTTAATAACTCATGCCCTGAAGTGGCATCAATAAGAAGGTCTATCTTCGACAGGGGATAGCTATCCTTCGAGCAGGCTTTGTTTAGGTCTATGAAGTCAATGCATATTCTCTATTTCCTATTTGCCTTCAAGACCGTCACCACATTGGATATCCATTCTGGATATCGAATTTCCCAGATAAACTTAGCCTTCAATAGTTTTTCTATTTCATCTATCTTCTGCTGCCTCTCAGGGGCGAAGGTTCTCTCTTCTACTGCACTGGCTTCTTCGTTGGATCGACACTCAATTGGTGTTCAATCACTCCTCGAGCTATTCCGGGCATGTCCAAGGCTGACCAGGAAAAGACATTGGAGTTGTTTCGAAGAAAGGAGATGATCTCCTCTTATTGTTGCCTTAGCATCAGTGTTCCAATCTGAACCTGGCGGGTACTATCTCTTTCAATGTCTACCTGGGCCAGGTCATTAGTTGGTTCCCCTCTATGATGTTTGGGGTCATCACGCAAGTCCTCTATGGGTAGAGCCTCTCCTGCCTTTTCTTTTCCCCATAGGGTGGTGGTGTAGCACTTTCGGGACGTTTCTTGGTTGTCTCAGCATTCTCCGACCCCATTTTTTGTGGGGAACTTCATCTTGAGATGGGACATGGAGACTATGGCTTTCAGCAAGTTTAGGCCCACCCTTCCGAGTATTGTGTTGTAAGCTGAGATAATGTCGTCTACCAGAAAGTTTATAATCACTGTACCCTTGCAAGGGGTGCTCGACTTTCTTTAGTCTGTCCCTATCTAGGCCCATCTTCTGGTAAGCTTTGAGGAATAGGATATAAGCTGAACTGCTGTTATCCACTAAGATCCTCTTTACCCTACAATCGGCTACTGTTATAGTGATTACTAGAGCATCGTCATGGGGTGTTTGTACTCCTTCCAGATTGTCTTCTGAGAATGAGATTACCATTCCCATCTTCGCCTTCTTGTTTGACCATTCGGTGATATGGACACTTCTGGCATAGGCCTTAAGCCTCTCGGTCTGCAGGGGTGTTCGATCTCTGTCGTTCCCAATTTCTCTTTGGGCTAGTTCCCTCCTTTCCTGACGACCCCTTCTCTCTCTCTGGCAGTTGTCCCACCGATCATTTCCATCTTGGGCTTCTTCTTTCTCTCGGTCCACAAACCGACCCAGGAACCCTCTTCGGATCATACTTTCTATTTCTTCCTTTAAGTGCTGGCAATCCTCAGTGTCGTGGCCATGATCCCTATGGAAATGGCAATGTTTGTCCATGTTGCGCCTCTCGAGGTGTCACCCCATCTTTCCTAGTCACTTTATTGCTTTGCCATCCGAGGAGTCCTTGATCTTCATCAATACATTAGTTCTCTTTCGGTTAAGCGGGGCATACCTTTCAAACTTTTTAGGGGGGATAGGTGCAGGCTCACACCCATGCCCTGGCCGCTGCTTGTTTCCTTCTAGAACTCTGTTCTCTTCCCTTGAGGTTCATTTCTTCCCCGCCTTCTCTTTTGCTTTGTTGTCGGCCTCCAGGGTTTCTTCCATGTGGATGTACTTTTCACATTGGGCTTTCAGCTCGGCCAAGTCCCTTGGTGCATGCTTTGCCAGGGATCTCTTTAGTTCTTTATCTTTAACCCCTCCTAAAATGGCCGTGAATTCTTCCTTTGGGTCTAAACCTCTGATCCCAAGCTTCTCCTGATAGAAGCGTTTCATGTAATCTCGCAGGGATTGTCCCGCTTGCTGCTTGACATTGGTAAAGTTATATGTGGTCTTCTAGAGGGGTTGGCTACTAGAAAATCTTTTTACAGAGATGTGACTTAACTCACTGAAGTTATGATGACTACGGCAGTAGTCGATTGTACCATAATCTCACGGCTGCTTTGAACGTCAAGGGTAAAGCACCGCATATAATGCTCTCCGAGACCCGATGAAACTGTATTATGACCTTGAAGCCTTCCAGATGATCGACGGGATCCCCTGTTCCATTGTAAGGGCCATACTTTGGTTGGCAGAATCTGGCAGGGAGTGGATCTCTCATAACATCATCAGCTAAAGTTGTATCGTTAGTGAGATTTGGCTCGAATGTTCCTGCCTATTGGTCTACCACTTTTCGGATTTCATACTTAAAATCAGGGATCATCTACTTCAACCCTTGGTCTTCGGAGCTCTGATCAACCCCCTAATGTGGTTCTTCATGTCTCGCCCCTGTGGCACGTTGTGCTCTCTCTCTCTGGGTGCGGGGTTCTCCCTTGCTGCATGATTTTGAGGTCTCTGCCGGATCTTACTGACCCCAAACTACTTCGGTCTTCATCTCAGATTCGTTTCAGCTAGATGCTGGAATCTCTTGCTGTTCCATTAGTCCTCTGAGTGACAACCTTGGAGTCTTCCTTCATTGTTTTGGCCAATTGGTTGTATTTCTCTTGGAGGGCATCGAACTGCTCCTTAGTCACATACTCTTACCCCCCAGCAGGAGCGGGTGGGGGGTTGGACTCCCTCCATGTCTAGTCTCCAGCTAAACATTAGTCACCAAGAGGACCTTCCCACTGTTCTTCCTCCTCGGCATTCATAGGTGGCCAAGGATCCGAAGTCTCTCTGGTGTTCATATTTTGAGCCGGTACTGCTTTTGTTTTCTTATGATTCTAAGTTTTCTTCACCATTACTCTATCGTTCCCACGGACGGTGCCAATCTGTTGCTGTTGGGAATTTGTAGCAGGTTGTGCGTCAGTCCTACAAAATCACAGAAGGAAGAGGCCCAGAGGTGGCTTAGGGATTAGTCCTCTGACTCCCAAGTTAGAGACTCGTGCAACAATCTTTTGAGAGTAATGGCGAGTGAGTGAACTTACCTGCTTTTATCTTCTGGGTTTCTTCTTATAGGATCATGTCCTGTAGCGTCCCACTAGGATAGATCCTCCTTCCTCTGAAGAGATTGGGACGGTTTTTTGGAGGACTCCTCGCACGTTTCACGTGTACACAAGGAATATTCCCTTGGGTGAATGGAGTCCTATCATGACTCTATAACTGAAGAGAAGTTTGGGTTTCCCCACCACCTGGCTATCCGAAGCTGTGGTGTTGATAAGTGGTGAGGTGCCACATGTCTGCATCTGATTGGGTGGTTTAGTTCATGCGTATCAACACCAAATTCCCCTTCCTTTCCCTCCCTTTCGTTTCTTTCTTTGTTTCTTTCTTTATAACCCACACCTCTTCTATCTCTCCCTCCTTTCTCACGCCTATCTCTTGCCCTTCTATCTTTATCTCTCCTCTCTCGTCTCTCCCTCTTTTATAACGTCTCTCTTTCCTCTTATTTTCCACTTCCTTTTCTCTCTCCTCTCACATATCCCACGGATCTCTCTCCTACACTCCCACACTCCCATGGTTTGTCTAAAAGGGGGTGGGGTTCACAACAATTTAAAAGAAAAGAATATTTTAAAATAAAAAAATTAAATAAAACCCCTTTACTTGCTATTAACAAGATTTGAACTTAGGACCTCTAGATAGTCAAAGTTCTAACCACCAGGCTAGCTCATTAAGTCATTAATTAAAAAGCTTAACTTTAAATATTTAAGTAAGCTTTAGAAAATAACACAAAAGAGATACCTATTCTAAGGTTCTAAAATTTGGGGCATTACATGTTCAATATCCCATTAATAGCAGTGTGTGTGTGTGTGAGTGACCTCTTCTAATCCAACATTGTTGAATAGAAAAAAATAAATAAATAAATAAAAATAAAAGAGGTGAAGTAGAGTCGAACAAACCAGAGGCAGAGGCAAGGAACTAAGGAAGAGGAAGAAGAAAATTAGAAGAATAGAAGAAGAGAAAAGACTGATTAGTAGCAGAAAAAGGGGGGAAAAGAAGAGGTGAAGAGTCAAACAAACCAGACTACCAGAGGCAAGGAAGAAGAAGAGAAGAAGAGAGTCGAACATACCTATCTTCGCCGGAGCAGGAGTGGGTTGAAGTCTTCGCCTCTTTGACTCTTCGGTCTTCACTTTTAGACTTAGGGTTGAAGGGTTGAAGAGAGTCGGAGTCGAGACTTAGTCCTTTCGGTCTTAATTTACATTTTTTTTTGGTACAACTTAATTTACACTTTTAGTATAAGGGACTTATCCCATTTAGCATTAATTTGTACACTTCAATTACACCTGCCAATAATATTGTACACTTCAATTTCCTATCCTTCGGTCACCGCTACCTCAATAGATGTCCATAGATTGTAGTGTACATGAGGGATCAAGATTGAAGAAGATGCCTTCCCTCTTTACTTTAATTACAAGAATCACCTATATATAGGTAAGTTTTTCACCTATAAAGAAGGGTATTTTGGGCATTCAGTGGGTTGATATTAGGTGACATCATCGTTTAATAGTTCCAATTTTATAGACACTAATGGATTGGATTTAATTACAAGAATCTTAAAAAATCCGAGGGATGGGGCTAATTCCTTCAAATGTTTGGATCCATATGTAATTTTGGCAAAATACAAGGGAGGGGGGACCTAATTTTCCCTTTTTTGGATGAATAAAAAAGGATATATTACAAAGAAGAAGAATATACAAGGGAAAGAGAGGGAGATTAAAGATGGTTGTAGGCAAACCCTAGGAGACATCAATAAGCATGTTCCTGGGGAGTCCCTTACCGGGCAAGATGGGAGAGGCAAGCTTAGAGCTAACATAAAAAAAGATGGATTCCAAATCATGTCTAATGATCTAGAGTTGGACATCTTTCTATAGAGAATACGTTCCATCCATATGTGATTGATGCAGGTGAAAAAAGCAAGCTTGCTTGCAACGTCACAAATCGTACTACCTGCAAAAGACATATCAACCCAAATCCATTCTCTAAGGAGGGGACGAACTGGCCTTCCAGCAATTATGATGGACACGCTTCCAAATAGAAGTAGCAAAGGGGCAAGAGAAGAAAAGATGATTCGCATCTTCAATACCTCTCCAATAGAGGTATGCACAAGGGGGAACTTGAATGTGTCTGTAGATAAGGAAGGACTGAGTGAGGAGGCAGTCAGAGAGGGCACGTCAGTTTAATATATTTTGACTAGAGAGCAAGGTTATTAAGGCGGTGAGGCGACCAAGGGGTTTGAGGGTCTTTCGGAGTGCTTTGGCGATATAGCGGGCATAAGGCGTCGCCATATTGGATAAAGCGTTCTAATGTTTTATTTTCTATGTAACCATTCTATTTGACTGAAATGACATTAAAAATTATATAATACTACTCATATGCTAAATTAAGATTAAAGGTTCATACTTCATACCAATGCATGATATTTATAAAAAAATAAATCAACAAAGTGAGTAAACTAAGTTCATCTTCATCAATCATTATCATAGCATAAAATATAAATATATAATTACTCAATCAATATTGATAACCAGCAGCCAAGAACATCAAACTAGATTACCAGAACCAAGGAGTTGCTTATTCATCCCCACCCCCACCCCCAAAAAAAAACAAGAGAGCTGCAGAGTAAGCCATAATACTATATCCAGCAGTACCATCTCACAAAGAATAAATCAGAAAGCTAACAGCAACAAAAAGCAATACTTGATAATCAAAAGAAGTGAAGAAGAAGAAGAAGAAGAAGGGAGACTGGGACAGGAAAAGAAAGCAGAAAAAAATGCTGTAACAGAGAAAGGGAAGCCAAAAAAAAAAAAAAATAAGGAAAAGAAAGAAGAAGGTAGAACCGTAGAAGGGAGAGCAAAAGCAAAAAAATTCTCTTGTGCTGCAGCTCAACACTTCCAGTTGTAGTAAGAAAAGAAAATTTTATTTAGAGGGAAATAGAAGAGATTTAAGTTAAAGAAGAAGAATAAAGAAGATGAAAAAAATAATAATAAATGCATCAAATGTTTCTGTCTTGGTCTGAGGAATGTTTGTCAGTGGAGTTTCGTCGTGCTGGAGCAAGATCTGAAGGGGGAAGGACTGCTACGTTGGCCCCAAAACCCTTGCACGATTTCTCAGTTCGTAACGTAATGTGATTTTTTTTTGTTTGAGGTTTTCTATTTAAATACTCTTGATCCCATGCTTCTCATGTGTAAACTTCCCCATATACCTACCGATCAATAAAATCTATATGGAATTAGTGGTAAAATAGTAAACAAAAAAATGGGCATAAGGCGATGCCTTGCCCATAATGCTTTATAAGGCGCCTAAGGCATCGCCTTAACAGTTAAAGCGACTGCCTTATATGCAACCAATAATGCGGTGCACTGCCTTATGCTCCCAATATTGCCTCAACGCCTAGGTGACGCCTTACCAGCCAGCGCCTTGACTATGCGGTGAAATACATCCAATTCTATTATGATCTCTTGTATGCTTCTTACTTTTCAGTACATGGCCAGCATTCGTTCCAGTCCACGATCTTTCTTGAAAATCATTTATTGGCATCCAAAATATGGGGACTTTTTTTACTAGATAGTTAGTAGGTGGATTGCATTGGCAGCCAAGGTCCTTTAGACATCAGCATTTGGAGGGATTATATGAGCTATTTGTTTCTAAGTTTGTGAGTCTCCTACCCTCCTTACCTTATGTATAATACTTAAGGGAAAATTTCTTTCACTCTCCTATACTTACCCTACATTTACTCAAACTCCCCTACACAAACTTTCACATCTGGTTCCCCTAAAAAAATAAACTCCTACCTCTCCTTGTCCCCTAATATTTTTAAAGTATCCAAATTACCCCTCATTTAGTAAAGGAAGTGGGATCATCACCTCTTCTTCTTCGGCTTCAACTCAGCTCACCTTGCCCCACCGTTGCACCCCCTCAACTTGTTCCAACTTAAGGAGGTCTCATATTTGAAATCACTAAGGACTGATATGGTGGGAAGAGAAGCAGACAAATAGCAAAACCAACATACAAAAATACAACACCACACCATCATTAGAATAAGAGTGGGAGACCCCAAGAGGCAACATTACACTCCCCATTTAACTAGATGGGTCAGACCCTTTATCCTTACATTCCTTGCTTGGCTTATAGGATTAGAGAATCCTACCCTCCTCTCCAAATGCAGGGAGGCTGTGGCTAATAACATTGCCACACATTTAGCTGGATTCTTTATTGTTATTTGATGCAAGAACTTTTTACATTTCATGCTTTCTAGAATCCTTCGAGTCCTGGTCTTCTTTTTCTTATCCAACCAGGATATTCCTGAGTAGTGAGTTCACAGATCCAATTTTCTCTTTAATTTATTTTTTATTTGTCATTGTCATTAATAATTAATATTAGTATTGATGATGAAGAACCAGAAGTGAGGGAAAAAGTGATGGAGAGCAGAGGAATATGGTGAGAATTGAAGAGGGAGGAAAACTTGGAGATAGACTGGTTTCTTCTGCATGTTGCCGGTAAATACAATGTTTCTATTCTGGCTACTTTTCAGAAGCTTGTTGGCATTAAATCTAAGATCAGAAAGTAAACAAATGTATACTCCATTGAAAAAAAAAGGTCTTCCGTATTGTGTCTAAAGAATCACAGGAAGAAGCATGGAAAGTAAGAAGTGCATCTGGGTTTATAGTTGGTACCAAGGATTTTAAATTCAAAATCAGGGGTTGTATATGTTCTGCCCATTTTGATCTAACCAAAATTGTTTCGAAAAACCTTATAATAGGTCTCTTAGATTTGAAATCCCAACGATCTAGTCCCCAAAACCCATTAAGATAGAATCTTTGAACTAGAATATTCAAAAAAAAAAAAAGAATTAATATTTTATTTTATTTTATTTTTTTAAGAATTAAGAAAGATTAGTCTGGAGTCTGAGACTAAAATAATATGATACAGAGCCCCAACCTGGGAAGAGTCCAAGGAAGAAACAAGTACTATTAAAACTGAGAGAAGAATAAGGATCCCTAACTTGGAAGATCATAACCACTGGGATGCCATTGCTATTTGAGAAAGTTGTCATCTGCCCATCCTTTCACATAGCACCGGAATCCTAGATCAAGGAATGGGCAATGACTCTCATTCCAAACCCACTAGCCATTGGAATATGTTGATGTATATATTGACGTTGTCATTCTTTATAGTCCAAGATTTTTGGTGAAATAGTAACGACCTGGTATGTTAATGTATGTATACATTGACACTGCCCTTCCCTGGTAGTTTAAGCGTTTAGGTGAAATTCATCGATGCAATGAAAGGATTGGGTCAGAGAGAGAGCGGTGTCCATAAGAAATAATAGGAACACCCAAGAATGTGGTTTATGTTTTGAAGGGTTCATGTGGTTCTAGAGAGATGGAGCATTTTTTGTGGTTATGATTTAGTGAAAATGATTTTAGGGAGAGGTTGACTTGTTTTCGCAATAATGAGCTTTTGAGTTTCTTCTTTCTTGGGCTTGTTATTAGATAATAAAGATCTTTGCCAATAAAAAAATAGAAAATAAAGATGATTTTTTTGGTAACATAGTTTTAAAAATTGGATTAGATCAGTCAGGATCGTGTGGATCAGATTGGTATCTGCTGAGATCAATGATATCGTTCCAATCTGTGTTGATCCACTAGTAAGGTAGAACAGTAAAATGGTTCAAAACACCATATATATATATATATATATTTTTTTAAACAAGGGCAAATCTATTCGATCCCAACTGATACCAATCCGTTGAAGATGTGATGCTATTCGTTTCTTCTCCCTTTTTACTTCAATAGTTGAGTTTCACACTACTGACATGGTTAGGAACACTCTGGGCTTTTTTATTAGAAAACAAAACACCATGCTTTGCTCTTATTATGCAGTATTTTTATTGGGTGAATAAATAATTCACTATGAAAAGAAAAGGAAAATACATGAAGAGACTCAAAAAGAGGAAAAGACCAAAGAACAGCCCTCAAGAAGGGGAGGGGGTCCTAATAACAATAGAAGAAAGCCCCCAAGACCCAATGATGGAAGCAATACAACTTGCAGATACATGAGATAATTTAGCTTTAACATCAAAGAAAATGGAGTCCCAAATCTTTTATGGAGGGTGAGAGTTAGAGGTCCATTTTCTATGGTTTCTTTCCATCCAGATCTAGTTAATGGTAGCGCGAAAAGCAAGCTTGCCTACAGTGTCACAAATAGATGTCCCAGCAAATGAGTTGTTCATCCATAACCATCTCTCTGAAAAGGGAGAATTCTTCTCCTCTGGGCCAACACTTTGCAAGGACTCATTTCTGAATGGAGGAGGAGACATGGCAAGCAAAGAATAAATGATCTATATCTTTAGTCTTAGATCCACAGAGATGGCAAAGAGTGGCCACATGAATTCTCTGATGAATGAGGAAGGACTACATTGGGAGGCAGTTACTGAGAGCTCTCCAAGCAGTGAAGCTCTGGCAGGGGATATGATGTTTGAACCAAACAAGCTTGTGCCAAGAAGGAGTGCCATGAAGTCTGATTGATTCCCAAGCTACCTTGGAGCTGAAGAGCCCAGAAGGGGAGGGAGACCAAGTAACAATATCTTCACTTCTTTGATAAGATGTAGAGACAGATGAAAGGACATTCCAAAAATCAGCAAGGAGAGGGGAGAAGGGAATGAGGGGGGGAGGTGTCGAGGAGCCTGAGGTCAAAATGTCCAAAACTAGAGAATACTTGGAGTGCCCAGAAGAATAGATGGTTCTCGCACTCGGGTTTGCCACATGTTAGTGGACCACTGTTTGGCTCAAGGTGGGCCTCAGTGAAGGGCAGTCTGGACCTATATAGGTATGTGTAGGGGAAGGAACCTGACACAGGTCAGTGCCCTTTCGCGTGGTCTGTTGTTGAGTCTCGGTAAGGGAAACCAGGTGAATTATGGATTAGAGGCTATCCATAGACAATATAGCCTGTAACTAACGAAAATAATTGAATTATTGTATAGGAGCCTAATTCACTCAGCAAGGATATGGGATGATGGGAATTCAGCGAAAACCATTGGATTCGGATATCGAGGTGAGTGGGTGTTTGCTTCTTTATTTTATTGAGTGTTTTCTATATATGTTATTTTATGCTTGCACGTGTAATGGAATGATTGGTGCTATGTATTGTGTATTATATTTCTATTATTGCACATGTGGATGTGATTTGAGATGGACAGTGTGGCTATGGATTTTGTGGATGTGGACTGTGGTTGTAACTATGGTGCTAACGGTCTGGGGCATGGGCCTAGATGTTAGTGGATGTACAGTGGACGTAAATCTTATGCGTATCTTTCTTGCTCCATTAATATTTTGAATAGTTATTCTATTTGAATGGGATGAACAACCAAGAGGATATTGTTCCTTCAAAACTTTATGGAATCGTCATTTCATCCAAATTAGAGATCCCTGTAATGTTATAAGGGAAAAGATTTCAAGACCAATATCATATCATACTGGGATCCTTTCTACTGCGTGGCCTTGAGTTACTTCCCATATGAGTTTAAACCTGAAACAAATGGTCAGGAACACAAACTCTACTGGATATGGAGGATAAGTGGTAGAACTTTCTTCTTTTAAGTTTTATTCTGCTTAAGTGACTTGAGTGGATCTCTTTGACTTGGATGGTAACGATTGGATTCTCTTGAGACCTTATAAAGTCGTGTCTATGATGTGAGCACATTCTATTATACACACCTATTTTACACAGATCGGGGAGCACCTTAGCAAAGAAACCATAAAAATGAAAGGTGAAATAAGTGGCAAGTGTAGAAGTAAATTGCATTGGAAGAAGAAGCGAAAGAAGAGAGTACTAGTTGTCGCCACTTCTTTTGGCTTTCTCACGTAGGGACTAATAGTTGTCTGTTTCCCTCTGAATGTTGGGGTTAGTGATAATTATTTTACTTGATAGATAAATCAGGAGTCCAAATGTCTGGCACTCAAATTTTGTTTATTAATATATTATACATTTTTTTATTAAATATATCTTAATCTGGGATGGGAAGTTAAATACATCCAATGCTATTATGATCTCTTTTATGATTCTTACTTTTCAGTATATGGCCTGCATTTGTTCCCGTCCACAATCCTTCTTGAAAAGCATATATTGACATCCAAAATATGGGGACTGTTTATACTAGAAGGTTTTAGGCAGATCGTATTGGCAACCAAGTTCTTGTTAGACTCATGTATTTGGAGGGGTTATATGAGCTATTTGTTTCTAAGTTTTTGAGTCTCCTACCTTAAGGGAAAATTGCTAACCCTCCCCTCAAATTTTTTTCGGCCCCACATACCCCCCCTTCTTGGTGGGTGATATCATAGCTATCAAGGCGGTCACCTAGGTGTCCAGGCTCCCTTTGCTAGAAGGATGCCTTGTTGGTGTTGCCTTGGATTTTTCCCTCTACCACCGCCTTGGATGACCTGTCATCGTGACAATTATGGGTGAATTTTACCTAAAATTAGTATCTTCCATTTTTTGGAGATATACACTTTCTCATACCATAGCATGTTCTAGGATTTCTACTGGTGTTTTCTTTGAGGTTTTCTGATCTTCTCAAGCTCTGTGGAGTTGCAAATCTTTCTTTTCCTATTATTCATACAAATGTTGTTGGTTGATAAAATTGTTATATATTCCAACCCCCTAAGATGGGATAAGGCTAAGTGTTGTTATATTAGTGATATGATAGGAAATCCATGGTAAGAAAATTCTTTTTCCTTTTCATTTTAAATGTGTACAATGGGTTCTCTTCTGATTAGCAGAGGATGCTCTTGCCTTGAAACATAGCATCACCCATTTTATTTATTCTTTCTATGCAATTTGTTTCCATATTTATGTTTCAGGGGTGTGTGGCTAAGACTGGGTTTGTGGAATAGAGGTTGTTCTCATATGTGCATCGCAACTTCAATTGGCTTTGGGTTTTTCTCATACTGTTCCTTCAGTTGGTGGTTGTCATTGCTTGGGAGAGCACCAGTACCCCGTGGGGTGCATTGAGCAGGTGTGATGTGCAGGTTGGGGTGCTAACCTTGTTCATCACTTGGGCTGGTCTTCAGTAACATAAATAGGTTTGTCGTTGGACTGTCACGGTTTCCTGTTGGCTTGGCCTACCTCATGGATTGCAGATATGGTACTCAATTTATTCATCCTTGGTTGGGGCTACGGTTGGTTTGTTATCACATTTGCGTCAGATTTGGAACTTCCAGTAGTTCAGGCTAAGGTTCCAGTTCTTATCAACCACAATGCAGTTCAATCTCATTCTAGAAGAGTAGTCATTGAATACTGGGAGGACACTGATGAGCAAGGTCCATGATATCCTACAGAGATTGAAGCTGAGATATGGGTTGGCAGGCCCTTCAAGAAGATTGAAACAAACCAGGTAGAGGCGTACAGGTTTCAACTATTGTGGAATGAAATAATTGCAAGATTTAGGGAAGAAGATATCATTAGTGACCGTGACGTCGAGCTTCCAGAATTGGCACCGAACTCTTGGAACATCAAGGTCATCTGTTGGCCCTATTTGCTCTTGTACAATGAACTGCTTCTTGCTCTTGGCCAAGCAAAAGAATTGGTAGATGCACATGACCTAGGGCTTTGGAGGAACATTTGCAAGAATGAGTACATGTAGTTTGCGGTTATAGAATCTTATGATAGCATTAAATACTTGCTTCTTGAGATTGTCAAAGATGGCAGAGAATAGTGTCATTATAAAGTTGTTCCAAGAGATTGATTGTGCGATTCAGATTGAGAATTTCACAGACATGTACAAAACGACAACACTGCCACAGATACATTCCAAGTCGATAACTCTTCTGCGACTAATTAACAAGCCAAAGAAAGATAAGACCCTGGTGGTGAATGAGATTTTCATTTGCGATTTCCCAAAGGTGAAGAGGCCCATTGAGCAGCTAAGACAGGACAGATTGGTGCCTCTCAGGCCAAACACCAGCACAGGGCTACTATTTGAGAATGTTGTGAGTTGCCCGCTGTTGAAACATGCTGACTTCTATCGGCAGGTACATCATTTGCATACAATTCTCACCTCTAGAGATTCAATGAACAATATTCCAAAGAATCTTGAGGCAAGACGTGCATTGCACTCTTTAGTAACTCCCTCATCATGAATATGCCCCACGCTTCCCGACTTGAGAAAAAGATGGCTTTCAGTGTCCTTACTCCTTACTCCCTACTATAGCGAAGAAGTCGTTTACTGCAGAGAACAGCTGAAGAGTGAGAATGAAGATGGCATTATCTATCCTGTTTTATCAGCAGAAGATTTATGATGATGAGCAGAAGAATTTTATAGAGCATGGAAAAATTTATATGCATTGACTAGTGAGTAGAGATAATTCCTTATTGTAATTTTAATGAAGTTTTGCTTTTTCAAGTTCCTAAATTTTATGAAGTAGTGAAGCTTATTTGTTCAAAAAAATTGAAATTATACTTTCAGGTGCTGCATTTGCATCTGAATTATGCAATTTTGGCTCCATTTGTTTTTATGTTAAATATTGAGCATGTCATCTTTATGGATAACATAAAATTTAGGAGCTATCGGTTTTTTTTTTGGATGAATAAATAAATTCCTCACCAATAGGAAGAATATACAAAGGAGGGGGGAGCCAAAGCCCAAAGGGAACGTCAAAGACCAAGGGCTCCAACTAAATGGAAAGGACATCCGGGGGGGGGAGATAGTGGAGGGAGGGAGCCCCCAGGCAACAACAATAAGCCTGTTCCTTGGGGAGCTAGAAGCCTTGTGATGCTGGATGCATCCAATCTTGGAGCTAACATAAAAGAAGATGGCATTCCAAATCTTGTCAAAAGAATGAGAGTTGGATGTCCATCTACTAATATTACACTCCATCCAAATGTGGTTGATGGTAGTCGCGAAGGCGAGCTTCCTATCCTTGTCACAAATAGAAGAACCATCGACGGTCATATCAATCCAAATCCATTCTCTAGACAAGGGGATGATGGGTTTGCAAGATGGACAAATGGAGCTGAGGACCCTTTTCTATAGACAAGGGGATGATGGGTTTGTAGGATGGACAAATGGAGCTGAGGAGGAGAAGGGGTAGGAGAAAAAAAGATGATCAGCATTTTCAGAGCCATTCCAGCACAAGCAGCAGGAGGGGAAACTTGAATGTGTCGGTAGAGAAGGAATGAATGTGTGGGAAGACAGTTGGAAAGAGCACACCAAATAGTGAAGCTGTGGCGAGGGATATGGCCTCTAAACCAAACGGTGTTGTGATAAGGAATGAAGGGGGTTTTTTGTCTGAATATAGTCCTAAGCAGCGGAAGAGGAGAATATACTCGTAAAGGAGGGCAACCAAATAACCTTGTCCTCCCTTCCACGATGGCCAGGGGAATTGGAGGAAGCAGGGAGGACCAAAGGTCAGGAAGGGAGGGGGAGAGGCAGGAGGAGTCCATCCTTGGAGGGAGAGGATGAGGAGAGCCGAGCAGATTTGGGAAGACCAGAGGAGTAGATGCCTCTAGGGGAGACCATGTTAGATAAGATGCCCGAGGGGTGCAGGGATCCAACTAAAGGGAGGTTGAGGAGCCGCTATCGACAGAGGAAGAGATGGTAGGGAGGGCTAGGGATTAGGAGCTAAGGATTTTCCTCCAAATCCAAGAAGCATTGGAGGGAGGGGAAGTAGACCAAAGTGAATCAATTTTTAGGGGAGAGGAGTAAATCCAGGAAACCCAATTCCTGCAATGCTTTGAGGTAATTTTTCAAATGAGCTTGAGAATGCTCACCGGTTGGTATCTTTAATATGCCTCAAACCAAGGCCTACCTCAGCCTTAGGAGAACAAATTTTGGACTAGCTGAAAGGATGAAGAAATTTTGGGGATTCAGCTCCTTTCTAGAGAAAGGAACATAGGAGGGAGTTCAAAAATCCCCCTTCATCCTTGGTGCTATGTCATCTAGTTTAAAGGCCACATCCCTCGACACAGTTTCACTACTTGGTGGGCTATTTCCATTTGCCTCCCAACGTAGTCCTTCCTCATCCACCATCACATCTGGGTTCCTCCTGCTGTCTTTTCTAGAATGGCATTGAAGATGTTAGCCATATTTTTTTTTCTTTTGCCCTTTCTCTACCACTGTTTGGAAGAAGGTTCTTAGCAGCTACTCGCATGTTAGGAGAAATATCCTCCCCTTGCAGAGAATGGATTTGGGTCAATATGAATTTTTCTAGTTCTACCATTAGTGACACCGCTAAAAAGGTCGCCTTTTGTGCTACCATCAACTAAATTTGGATGGAGTGAAATCTTCATAAATGGACTTTGTTATTCCCATTCTTTCGATAAAATTTAGAAGGCCATCTTCTTTGATATTTGCTCCAAACTTGGGTCTCTTTGCCCTATTGCTATCCATGACACCTCAAGGAAGAGACTCACTATTATCTCTTAGGGTCTTCCTATCTCCATTATTTTCCCCCTTTATGTCTCATTCCCTGCGGGGCCTCTCCCCCTCTCATCTTGATTGTGGCTCCTTTTTGTTAGGGCTAGTCACTTTTGCCCCACCCCATTTCTTTCCCTAGTATATTCTTCTCTCTTTTGGTAATAAATTTATTGATTCATCCAAAAAAGTAAAAAAAATGGGGCCCTAGAGAAGGTTTTCAAACAGAGAATCAGGTCATGTCGATTCAGGTCCAATTCCAATTGGCCGGTTCTTCCAACTGATTCATTGCCTATAAATCAATACAACAACTTAGCCTTATCCCAACTAAATGGGGCTGAGATCTTGAATCTATGTACTATAAAAATCCAACTGTAGACCTTCAAATGTACCACATACATCAAATTCATTCTGAAAGTGACAAAAAGGGGGAAATTTTAGTTTGACATAAGGTTGCATCGAATATCTCCCAAATTAAAAACCCCATCTCTAGAACTCCCAAATCTAACATTATTGGTTTCTTTAGAGGCTATAGCCATGTAGATTGGCCAAAAATGACCCCTTTTCCCAAGTTTGAAGCTTTGAGGTGGCCAAATGAGTGAGAATTGCAAGAAATGAGGTTTGGGGTTTGGTTTGAAGTTTTTTAAAGTTGCAAGGGGCGAATAAGGATCATTCGACTCAGTTCATGGGTTAAGGAATTAGGTGAATCCGAAATGGGACAATGGATTCTGCCAATTTGTATCGGTTGATTCCATCGATTCAGATTTGATTTCTAACATGGCCCTGGATCATCTTTGAAGTATGCAGTGAGGATTGTGCCTCATTGGTAATTTAATGACATTGGAACTCTTGTAATATGTTAGTCTCTTTATATGCTCTAAATAGAAGTTGGTTTTATGTTATACCTAAGCCCTAAACCTACCATGTGTAACTGAATGCAGATGAGCCGCAAGGGGAAGACAGTATCAAAGATTACTGGGTAGCACCAGTCTTCTGCCTAGAAGGGAGGGATACCCCCACATGCACATGCTACTCATGTTCTAAGAACTGGAAGGGTTTCAAGCCACCGAAGAAGTCAATGTAAGTCCTCTGCTATTGAGGGGAATTTCCCGAACTCCAATAGTGAAGTGCACCAAAGTATGGCCCCCCCACATACCTGCATGTACCCAAGGAACCCTCCACACAGCCAGCTGGCCTTGTCCCACCCAAGGTGGACACAAACAACCCACACGACTAATGGTCACAGATGGATCCTCATCAGTCGGTGAGCACCCTCGCACCTGTGCACCTCAGGCCACCTCCAATAGTTGGTACAACCTACATGGAGTGGATTAATATGTTAGGTCACACTGAGGTGGCTTACTAGTGTCGAATGGAGAATTAACCCAGTAATCAGTACCTTGCTTATTTCCCAAACAACCCCTAGTTCACTTAAGTTACTATAAATAGAGCTATTTGTTCATTCATTTCATTGCCTACCAAATTTAAGACAAGAGAAGGAGAGAAGGGAGAAAGGAGAAGAAGGAAGTAAGCAAGGGAGGAGGTCACCACCACTCACCTACACATTAAGCATTAAGGTGAGTTGAACTCTCTCCTTCTCCTTCTCCCTCTCCCTCTCCCTTTATTGTATACTTGCTCTCTCCCTCTCTCTTACCCCATTTCTTCACCCAAGCTAAATTTAGAACCCTAACCGAATCCCCTCTACCCAATTACTTGATTTACAAATCGTTGAGTAGAAAAGTGATAGATGTGCGGGTGTGCCAGAGTCGTACAGACTTGAGAGAACGGTCAATAGAATATTGACTGACTTCTAACTAGGGCAAAAATGAGATCTTTCCATGCCTCGATAGCTCCAAGGACTTAAAAGTGAAAAGCAAACTCTTGAAAAATAGACAGAAGATGAACTCCTTCCATTAAAATTGGTCCAAAAACACAATACTTTACATCACTCATAGCAAAACAAGGGGTTGCCATGAAAGTAAACTGAGGAAGACCATGAGGAAACACGGGCTGTCATGTTCTTTGAGACAGTTATGACGAAGCACGGGCTATCATGGTCTTGGCAAATAATAGAATTGACTTGTTGAGAAAAATACAAAGTAAAACTAATCTAAGGAAATGTAAAAAGTACAGATTGAAACTATTCTACTTGACCTGTTGAGAAAAGATAGTTGATGCGTTGTAGTTTGTTTGATCAGTTGGAGATCCCTTCTTCAATTGAAGCACTTTTTATAGGTTCATTTGAAATATATTTTTCTTTGGGAGTTTCATAACCTTGTGTGTATAAAATAAGCCGATCCTTGTGTGTACTAAAATGGTGTCAGAGCCAGTTTTCTTCTTCTCCGGCTAAACTCCTCTTCTAGCTATCCCTCTTGCCTAGATCAAGCCTGCTGTAGCTAAAGATACAGTCTAGGCCACGCCCTTTTGCAAGTAATCGCTGTTTATGGTTCCTATTGGCAGAAAAGACCCTTGAGCGTTGTAGGCTTTCAGGCTAAGGTTGCTGTTTAAGTGCCCTGTTTGGCTCGGGTTGCTTTGCAGTTAGGTAGTATGATCAGGGGGTTCTTGATCGGCCTCGACTAACTGTGTCTTTACCTACTCTAGTTTCTCTAGTGAGTGGTGATAGTTCAGATCTGGATTTTTGCACATCGAAACCTTTACTACGGCTTCACCTTCTTCTTCTTTGTTTTCTTCTCCCCGATGATCTTCGTCTTCCCGATCTTCTTCTTCTTCTTTAGATTATCTGTATGAACTATCTTATGTCCCTGATGATCAAGTCATCTCTGCTACTCCTACTCCACTCCTTAACCCTTACACTGTTTTCCCAAAAACACCTACACCCCCAAGATGGACTACTCTTCTGAAACATAAGAAGACTCCTCCTTTGAAAGAATTGGTCTAGGCCTCTTGCTTTGATCAACTCCAAGTCCCTGATACTGATAAAAAGCAATTTTTTGCCCTTGAGATACTTTCGGATCTCATCCCTCAATGGATCCAATAAGGTTATACTCATCTCCATTTAGGAGCCATCAAGTTTGCTCTCTCTTTCCATGGTAGAAAAGGACTTCTGGTAGTTTCCAGAGTTGCTCTGCTCGACAGTCGATTTTTACGGTATCAACATGCCGTGATTGCTACTGTCCAGACCACGTTGAATGCCGGAATAGTGTTTTTAATGCTGTATCCTAATTTTAACATTCCCCTGTCTGACCCGCTTCTTTCCACCGCCTTAAAATTCCAGATTCACATTACTGGTGTTCCCTCGAATGCTATAACAAAGGCTGCCACCCTGCATTATCAGATGGCTTATCGTTTGCAAAATCATGCATTTGATCTTCTTACAGGTCATTCTGAAGATGCATTATTCATTACTATGGACTCTAACCAAGTCCCTTGATTTACCTATGTTCCACGACGAATCTCTAGAGATGAACTTCTTCGTCTCCTTCCCTCTTCTTGGGTTACAACCTATGAACAACAAGTCTCAGCCTCTCAGCCTCAAACCCCTCCTGAACCAGTTCAGTCTACTGATCCAGAGTATATTACTTATCCTAATGGTGAGGTAGAAATCCGTTTTCCTACTCCTCGACCTCGTCCTTCTCCCTCCCCAACTTCTTTTGGTATGATCTAAGAAAAAATCCCTATCAAATCTTTTGATTCTAAAGGTGATCCAATTTACTTCTTCCAGGATCCAGTTACTGGTCATAAATATTTTGACCTCTGTGACTATGATGCTTGTCTACAAGACTCTGAAGATGATTTCCCTGTTTCTTGCCGTTCTTCTATACGAAAGTCTACCCAACAACAGTTAAAAGAACAATATGAGGCAGGTGATTCTTCTGTTGGACCCCTTAGTACTGAATTAAAATATCCCTTCTTTGTCAAATATGGAAATCCCAAGTTTTCTTCCAGACCTTCACCTTGCAAACCTCCTCCAAAACCTGATTTGCCTCCTCTAATTCCTCCCTGTTGTATGTACACTCCAGGCTCTTCTTCTTCTTCTCCTCTTTAAACCTTTTCTCGGCCTTCATGATTCTGGTCCAGATGTTCATGATATTCGCCACACTTGGAAATTCAAACCTTCTGTACAGGCTACGGGTCGATCTGAACCCATTTCTCCTACTGAAGCAGCTTTGAATTGGCAGGTAGAAAATGCTAATGTTCAAAATCAGTACCTTGAGCGTATCTTGGCTCAGACTCAACAAACTCATGGCACTTTGTCCCATTATGACCATCTCCTCCAATCTCTCCGATGAGAAATTGATTAGGTCCATATTGAACTTGTGGGAATTACTTCTAGTGTTGCTAATACTACTAAGCTTTTGCCCTTATTGGTCAAAAAGAGAAGCACCTCCGGTACCTTGAAGCTTAACTTCATCATATGCAACAACAACAACCACGTGCTCTCATCGACAACAGCAACCACTTCCAGTAACAGTTCCCAGCTTTGTTCCACAAGATCCTTTTGCTATATATGCTCCTCCAGCACCTCCTGTTGTCTCTTCTTCACGAACTTTTCATACTGAAGAATTGAAAGAACTTCAACGCCAACAGCGTCTCATATCCTATGCCCGTCTCATATCTTGCACCTCCACCTCCTAACCCACTTAGGACACCCCCACCAGTTCCAGTCCCTCCGTCCTCTACTCCTGAAGCTACCACTCCCCCGAAATCCATCCATACCATCATTTCCCCCTCAAAAAACCCTTTATCTGAGTTCCTTACAACCCTTACCATCCCAAATGCCCTTCCCTCTTTCATGAATGATGGACCACAACCAGCTGCACCTCATGTTTCTGAAATGGATGATGATCCTGAAATCCAGAATCCTGAGGATCCACTTAGACGACCTCCTGTCCCTCCTACTCCCTTTACCCCATGTCACAACCAGGATCCGAAGCAGTTTTTTACCCTAGATAATATTCCTGTTTCTAAATGGGCATCTCAAATTGCTGATTTTTATGCATAGATTAATGCTGAACTACTTCATGAAGGAGCCACAGCTGTCACGGTCTTGTGCAAGTTTGTTGCAAGACTCCAAGGAAAACTCAGGGAATGGTATTTAGCTCTTGGTCCTTGCAGAAAAGTGCAGATTGTCCAACTAACTAAGAGCTAGTTTGTTACCACTCTCTATCAAGAGTTTCTTGGCCCCGTCTCAAATGATCTATCGAAAGCCCGTGATGAATTTCTCTAGATGAAGTGTTGTTCTCTTCTTCGACCAGATCTTGATAAACATTTCTCCAGAATGACCGACCGATTCCATAAAATTGGTGGTATTGATGATGAAAACTTAAAGCAAGTATTTTTGAACTCTTTGCTAGAGCCTCTTGACACAGATACACAGCAGTTCTTGAAGAACCAGAATATTCCATTGGCTTCATGCACTATTGGTTCTCTCTATAGCTATGCTCTCACTGCCCTTGACAAGCTTTGCAATATCAAAAAAGTCTGGAAAGATTTGCAAGATCGTTCTGATAAAGTCTCCTCTGCTTGTGATACTTCTTATCTGAAAATCAAGTGCAAAGGTGACAAATCCTGTGATTGTAATACCAAGAAGATTTCTCATCACAAAAGGTTTCCCCCTTTCTCTCAGAGATAGTAGCCCCGCCTCAAAATGAAGTTCTCTTTTCATTCTCTAAAGAAAAAATGGAGATTTCTCAGAAAGAAGCAATATAGAGGGGAAAACAAGTCCACTGCTTGTTATGTCTATGGAAAAATCGGCCATTTTACCAAGAATTGTCCCTTGTCACACAAAAAAGATAAGGTCATGCACATGCTATCCTCTCTTCACCATGAAGATCTTCAGGATGCTGACCTTGAATCTTTATATTCTCTTGATGAGGCCCCTACAGACTTCTTTCTATTTGCAATTGACTTCCCAGACACACACTCTGACCCAGAGTCATCTTTTCGAGTCCGAGGAATCTGATCCTCTCTACCAGGTGATACCTTTCCGTTCTCCCCCTCAAACCCAGACCAGTGTCCAACCCTCTCTTCTTCAAAGTCAGTCAGTCTCCCTTCCTCATGTCTCAATCAGAATAATCCCTGAACCTTACTAAACCTATTAACCTTATTGCCTTCTGAGACACAGGAGCTGCTACAACAATCTTTAATCCAAAGGTTCTTCCCAAACCTTTTTGGAAAAATCAAGATCCACCTTTACATTTTCTTGCAGTAAATGGTGAAATCTTCCATATCACCCTCATGTCTCGCCAACGCATAAAAATCTAACTTCTTCCCACCTTGTTTGTTACTCATACAATCCTCGGAACCCATTTTCCCAGTAAAGACCTTATCATAGGTTTTGATGTCCTTAGCCATCTCCCTCTCCGATGGACTCCCCAAGGTCTTGTCTATAAACAACAGCTTCTCCTTTGGTCCCCTATTTCTAACCTTTTTTTTGCAAGCCCCTCTAGGTTTGAAGTAATCAAAGAACATATCTTCTCCACATCTTGTGCAGAATCTCATTCGGATTTTCTTACTAAGTGTTCTCAACCTTTATGGTAGAACTCTGACTTCTTCATCACACTTCCTTTCAAGAAAAATGAAGATGTCAATCCGATGAAAGCCAGCCATCCAGGACTCAACCCAGAGCATTTGTCGCTGGCTATTCAAGAGATTCACCAACTCCAGTCCCAAGGACTTTTGGAACCAACCTTCTCTCCATGGGCATGCCAGGCATTTTATGTCAACAAAAGAACAGAAAAAATTCGTGGAAAGTTAAGAATGGTGATTAATTATCGGCCTTTAAATTTCTTTTTGGCTGATGAGAAATTTCCACTTCTAACACATCCGGCTTTGCTTCTTTAGTTAGCCCATGCCACTGTGTTCTCTAAGTTTGACCTCAAAGCAGGTTTTTGGCAACTTGGAGTTGTCCCAGAGGACAGACCAAAGATAGCTTTTTGCATTCCAGGTTATCATATGCAATGGACGGTTATGCCTTTTGGTCTCAAAACAGCATCATCTATCTTCCAGAGAGCTATTATGAAGATCTTTGCTCCCATCCAAGACCATGCACTCATATATATTGATGACATTCTCCTCTTCTCGAAGACAGAGATTGATCACCTTTTGCTTCTTCAACAATTCCATAATATTGTTCAGAAATATGGTCTAATGCTCTCTCCCAAGAAGATACAAATTGGCATCCCTACTATTGATTTTCTCGGTGTCACTATCTCTAAAGGACAATATCATTTGCAACCACACATTGCAACCTCATTGCAATTATTCCCAGATGGTCCTTTCACCAAAAATCAAGTTCAACAATTTCTTGGGATCGTCAACTATATGACAGAGTTTCTTCCACAACAGATTATTCATACTTCTCTGTTGCACCACCTGTTAAGAAAAAAATCTCCCCCATGGTCTGCTGTTCACACATCAGCAATACAAGCTTTAAGGAAACTCTCTGAGAACCTCCCCACTCTCCAGATTCCATCCAGTGGATGTAGAATTTTATAGACAGATGCCAGTGATACTCACTAGGGTGCAGTCCTTCTTAAAGAACAGCCTTCCACCACTACAAGAACTGTTTGTGTATATAAAAGTGGATCCTTCAAGCCTTCTGAAGCCCATTATCATTCTACCTTCAAAGAAATACTAGTAGTCAAATGTGGCATCGAAAAATTCCAATTCCATCTGATCGGTCATCAGTTCCTCGTTGAACGCGACATGTCTAGTTTCCCCCGCATGCTTGAATTTCAACAAAAGATTCTCCCTCATGCACAACTTCTCCGATGGGCTCAGTGGTTCTCCCAGTGGTCTTTTGATGTTAAACACATAAAAGGCAAAGAAAATGTATTGGCAGACTTCCTCTCCCGACCTACCTCAACCTTCGCCATTATCACAATCCTCTTTCACCGGCCCCCTCTCATCCATCAGACTTTTGACCAAAACCAACAACCCTGCCATCACATTCAATATGTGTCTGATTTCCATATCTATGGACTCAAAACATATGATCCCTACCACACCCGGTTCAGCCATCAAGAAGAATGGTGACTATTTCTTGCCACCATGTGTCTAACCAATGACACTCTGCCACAAGTTCCTACCCCACTCCTTATTCAACTTGATAACGCTTGGGATCTCCACCAATCTGGATAACTTAGTGATCCTCGAATTGAGCGTCTCCTCGTTGCACATAACGACTGGCTCATTGATCATGCTACTTTTTATCCAGCCAGCAGCACTGACAGTTCTGACAGTGACTAGGGTTATCTTCTTGTGTTTCGTGTGAATTGTTATTTTCTTTTCTTTTGTTTGTTTAGAATCCTTTGTAAAATTATTCCAAAAGTGTCGGTAGTCATGTGATATATGGCCCACATGTTTGTGCTCCATAATTGTCCTGTATGTTTGTGACCCTATACAAAGGGCTCTTAATGAATGAAATGGATAAAGCCGATCCTTGAGTGTACTCTTGTGTGTACTAAATTATGTGTCACATCCTTAGTGGGGTAGTTATTGCAATCACGCTCCCTTGATTGGTTTTAATTGCATTAATCGCTCAAGCCTTATGTCTGTAACTTCCCTGGAACTAAACTACGCTTGTACGAATCATGTTGATTGACAATCATTTAATCTAACCGTAAAAGGCCACATTAGTTAACTGATAGTAAAATGTCACGATCAATCATCTAATCGTACCTGGTCAGTCAGCTCGATCCACGTAATGGTTATTTTGACTGATCAACTCCTTAATACAAGGTCATCATATTTGGCCAACTTAATTACCAGCCAGCTCCTTAACACAATGATTGTCTTGTAGGCCAGATTTGCTAAAATTTTCTACCAACAATTGCCCTCCAAATCTCTATGAACGGTGTTATTAGCACAACATTCATAGGGATTTGTAGACATGTTTTGATTCTTCGGTCATATAGCACCTCTTTCGATAATGAAGTATTCGAAGCCAACATGTCACACTATTTGACCATTTCAATTGTGGTGCATTATATCTTGACTGTGTATGTCAACCACATTAATCGTGACCGATGCCGATCACTGTAGCCTTGACTGACAACGGTCACTATAACCTTTTTTATTAAATCAAATTTGACCCAAATTCACCAAGAAATTATGGGATTAATTTGATTTGGTTGCGATTCCATCTCATAGAGCCATCAGTTAAAACCGATTTTAAAGCTCCATTTCTTTTCTAAACCGTTTCCTAACCTCCACGTTTTCTGCCCCTTTCATTTTTGGTTGGGTTTTCCATCTTTTTGGCAAACAGAAAAAAGGTAGAGGGAGAAAAACAGGGAGAGGGAAAGGTAAAATACTCACTTCGTCTTCTCTCTTTTTATTTTTTATTTTTTTTTCAATCTCACACGAAGAGGGGAATAGGACGAGAGAAAAGAAAAAAGTGGGAAAAAGAGAAAAACGTAAAGGGAGAGAGAAAATAGGAGGAGAGAAAGGAGAGGAAGATAAAGACAAATATAAAAATAGGTAAAGTATCATTTTTGTCTTTTCTCTCTTTTTTTTTTTCCTTGTCATAAAGGAGAATATGACGAGAGAATAAGGGAAAGAAATAGAATAAAGTAGGAGAGAGAGAAAAATGAGAAAATAAAGGAGAGATAAATGTGTCTTTTCGTATTATTTAATCCTCCTCTAGATACAGGAGAGTTCTTGCACGACTTTAGTTCGCTTCCGTTGAGGAAAAATCATCATAAAACTTGGAACCAATTCTTCCAAATACAAATTCTCTTTGATTGCGGAACAACCATCATTAAACTCGAAAAGTAAAGCTCCTCCAAATTCAAATCTATAGCCTTTCCAAACAGCTCAAAACTTAATGGACGGCTTTGATTTGCTCTCCAATAGACTCTTGGTGCAACCACTTGGTTCTCCTCCTTTTCAGGTGATGCAACACCCACATTCTCAAAGTAACTGGTTTTTTACAACAACTATAGTGGTATTTTAGATCCAAATTTTTTGCCTTTTCTTTCTTGTAACTCTTTTTGTCACAGAGACGTGAAGGAAGAAAAAGTATAGAGAAATATAAAAGAAAAGAAAACCAGAGAAGGGTTATGCTCTTCTTTTATACTTTCCTTGATTCCTTCTTCTTCATTAGAGAATCATTGGCATTCCTTTGCCGATTTGCAGGATTTAATGCCCCCTGGTTGAGCACCTACATTGCCCTTGGTGGGCATTTCTTCTTCCTTGAACCAATGTATGTTTGCTTTCTGGTGTCCTGCCGGGTATGCCAAAAATATGTTGGCAGCAAATCCGCATGGTAGAAAAGTGATAAATGCGCGGGCGTGCCAGAGTCATACAAGCTCGGGAGAATGGTCAATAGAATATTGACTGACTTCTAACCAATGTAAAAATGAGGTCTTTCCATGCCTCGATCGCTCCAAGGACTTAAA
Organism: Macadamia integrifolia; assembly: GCF_013358625.1. NCBI lineage: Eukaryota > Viridiplantae > Streptophyta > Magnoliopsida > Proteales > Proteaceae > Macadamia > Macadamia integrifolia. The sequence continues at coordinate 211,962 of NW_024870483.1, forward strand.
AGTGAAAAAAAAAAACTCTTGAAAAATAGATAAAAGAGGAACTTCTTCCATTAAAATTGGTCCAAGAAGAAAACACAATACATTACATCACTAATGGAAAAACAAGTGACTGCCATGAAAGTAAACTGAGGAAGACCATAACGAAACACAGACCGTCATGTTCTTTGAGACAGTCAGGACGAAGCACGGGCCATCATGGTCTTGGTTAAGCAACAAAACTGATATGTTGAGAAAAATACAAAGTAAAACTAATCTAAGGAAATGTAAAAAGTACAGACAGAAACTATTCTACTTGAAAAGGAAAAGATAGTTGATGCATTGTAGTTTGTTTGATCGATTGGACATCCCTTCTTCCATTGAAGCGCTTTTTATAGGTTTATTTGAAGGATACTGCTCTTTTGGTAGTTTCGTAACTGCAGGAACCCATGTGTCACATCCTTATTGGGGTAGTTATTACAATCACACTCCCTTGATTGGTTGTAACTGCCTTAACTGCTCAAGCCATGTGTTTGTAATTTCTCTGGAACTAAACCAAGCTTGTACGAATCATGTTGATTGACAATCGATTAATCTAACCGTAAAAAGCCACAATCATTAAGCTGACCGTAAAATGTCATGATTAGTCATTAGACTGTACATCCATTTGATGGTTATTCTGACTGATCAACTCCTTAATACAAGGTTGTCATTTTTGGCCAACTTGGTTACCGGTTAGCTCCTTAACGCAATAATTGTCGTATGGCCAGATTTGCTAAAATTGGGTACCAACAATTGTCCCCTAAATCTCTGTGAATGGTGTTATTAGCATAAAGTTCATAGGTGTTACGCCTGTGCCCTGACCCGGTCTAATTTGAACTGTTGTGATAATCCTCAGATCGGAGATTGAAATTACAATCAGGTTTTGGCTCGTGGCCACTCATTACTGAATGGGGAGAGATGACCCCACATGTTCATGCATTGCTTACCATTCCAACTGGAGGAGATTCGTACCTTTCGATCCTAAAAGGTGAGTGACCTGACATCTCACTTGAATCCCGACATGCATCAAAATTATTGAAAGACCATGAGTACGACCAAGGGCAACTACCTGTGCAAGTCCAGTTGGTGGATAGCAAGCAGTGTTGTCTTAACCACCAGAAACAAACCACCAAAAGCATTAGGCCTGAATTTGGTGGGTTCCAGTGAGCCAAATAGGTTGCTGTCAAGGTTTCGATGCCTGTGAGTCCTGCCAGTTGCATCTTAAATAGTCTTGGATGATCCCAAATCATCCTTCATACATTCCTCATGACATGTGTTGTTTTATGGTTGTCCTTGTTGGCAACCCGACCACGTGGCAGTGATGATGTGGCTAGTTTGGGTGACATGGATGAAAATGATGACATGATAGTGTCCAGTGTCACTGATGGGATAACAGAGCCACTTGGTATGTATGGAAGGGTTTGATACATCCTTAGTAGGCGGTGCGGGTTTCTGGATCAAAACTGGTAAAATTGGCCTGTATATGCTCGGGGGTATTTTTGGTAATGAAAATGACACTTTTGGATGATTGATTCTTCATGAAAAAGATAGATTGTAATTTACCTAGTCCAATGCACTTGATTTCGTCATATTGCAATGCCATATGAAGAAGTTACGACATTTGTGACAGTCGAGGGTAGTTTCAGCATTGAAGATGAGTTTTTTAAAGGAAGTGTTCTTCATGTAACAATACGACAAGAATCCAATCTTTCCAATGGTTTTGATTTCATCGTGTGTCGATTCCGTATGAGAAAGATGCATCATTGGAAAGGTCTAGGGGTATTTTGATCTTTTTACATGGTTGAGTCAGATGATTGAGTCTTCTGAAAAGTCGTAGAGCGTCCAGTTAAGGTTCCAATGCATTTCATTTCACCTCGATCGGATATTGTATGAAAAAGTTATAAGTGTTTCCGTAAAGCCGGTTCAAAAAACCAAATCGAAAATTCATCAATATGCTCTCGGTGTTGGGTGGTTTGTTCAGAATTTATTTTTGAAATTTGAAGGGCTTTTATGTAATTTTGAGATTTTGAAGGTCTTAGTTGATAAGGGGTGTTTAGCACTGAAAATATGAAGGTAGGGGCTTATGTGTATATAAGAGAATCAGAGAGATCCTTAATATATGGCTCAGATTGAGCCACGTCGTTCAGATTCAAATGTGACGGTTCATGCAAGAGCTTGCGTTGAAGATGCTTATCCGAGGATTCTCATTGGTGAAGTGTATTAGATATGATGGTGTGGCACTTCACCATATTGAGTCTTGATTGTGTGTAGCGCATGTGCATAAAATCTATAAAGAGATTCTCCATATCTTGATCTGAGCCAATCATATCAGATCGGTTCCGATCTAATAGTTAAGATTGATGGAGCTTTATTAAAGTTAGCCGACAGTGTCTATGAAACTCGTTACACCAACCAATCGGTGATCGACAATGCGTCTGACAATGTCAGCGCATACGTCATGATGACGTCATCGAGATTCAAAACCTATGGTTTAAATCTATTATCCGTTGGTTTAATCAGATGGCTTAGATTAAGAGATACCTTTTGAGGAGATCAACGGCCAGATCTATGCCTCTGTTGCCCGTGCCGCTGGCGTAGCCTACGCTAACCTCATAAGATTCTATTTTTAGTTTTCTGGTTGGTCCAACTTCAAATGACCATATCTCCCTCATTTTAACTCCGATTTGGGTGATTCAAGTTGAAGATTCTTCATCTCTCTGAGCTCTACACATAGAGGGAAGAAATTAGGCAGAGGAGTTACTGAGGTAGTCGAAACAATGAGTTGAAACTCGTGGAAGGATAAGGGTTTGAATGAAAGACTTTCATCCTCTTGCACTTCATCTATAGCCCCCATTAGAGGCTTAGGAAGCTACTAGAAACCAAGACAGCAAGCTCTATTGGTTGTTGCCAAGAGAAAGAAAAGAAAAATGGAAGAGAAGAGAAGAAGTTTTTTCCCTCTCTTTGTGTGTGTCTTAAATGCCTCTCAAGAAGGATTTTCTCAAATCCAATTAATGCAGTTTGATGGTTCTTGTTAAGAATATTATTTCCCCATTAAAGCTTTATTTACAAGGAAGACTAGAAGAGAAGTAGAGAGAGAGAGAGAGAGAGAGAGAGAGAGAGAGAGAGAGAGAGAGAGAGAGAGAGAGAGAGAGAGAGAGGAGTGTGTGTGTGTGTGAATGTGAATGCCATTGTTACTTCATGAAAGTAAAGACAAGGAGAAAAGAAAGAAGTATAAGAACCGAGAATTTAGTTCTTGTGAGTTGCTTCAAGAAACCCAAGTGCCAACTGGGGTTGAAGCATTGGCAGCACCAAGACAACGTGGTTATGGTTCGCATCAAGTGGGGATCAACATTATTGCATCTCCGACGGTTACTCCTTGCCAAGGTAACCTCACTTTTGCTAAATTTATATTATTATAAATCATTGTGGGTAAGATGTTTGATAAAATGCCTAAGTGATAGTTGTAGTTTATTTGGGAGAAAATTTACATGTATGAGTGTTTTACTATAGGGCATTGTTATAAGCCCAACTTTTTTTTTTTAGTGTTCAGTGGGTGCTGGACACAAGAGCTGTGTTCCTTGGTAGTTACGACTACCTAAACTTATTTTCCGTGGGTGAAGTCTCTCATATCATTATGAGAAAACTAGGGTGAAGACCTAGCCATTGTATGTCATTCGTGGAAACTGAGAATTTGTTCTCTTAGCTGTGGGTGCAGTCATAATTAGTATTGAGTAAATACTGAGCCCGACAGTGGGCATTACTCCATGCCTGTAGGCAACTGGCCGAAGCATGTATTTTTTATATTATGGATGTGTATGCTCATATTTGTATTGTGGATTGGAGTATTTGGCTACAGAATGGGTGTGTACATCTGGTAGACCTGACCACTTGGTGGTGCAATGTGGATGTGTATACGACTACGTATGGATATGACAGTGATTACCGTGTGAGATTTATGAGACAGCTCTGGGTAGTAATATAGGTTATGTGAGTAAGTTCCATGTAACAGTAAGAATGGTTAGTAGTATACATAGCAGCTCTGGGCAGCATCAGTAAACTGAACTATTGAAGTGTAAATAGTGATTGCCACATCAGGGGTACAGCTGAAAAATGAAAAAATATTTAGCACACTAATTCACCCCCTCTTAGTGTCAACAGGGACCCAATAATTGGTATCAGAGCTAGGGCTCTAAAGGCAGCTTAAACGGCTCAGAGTGATCCAGTTGGTTGAAGATGACATCAGGTGTTTGGTTCAGTATGTCTACTTCTGGAGCTTCTATTTTTAATGGATCTGATTTTATCTTTTGGAGGAAGTTGATGAAGTCACATATTGGTTCATTGGGGTATGATCTATAGAGTGCAGTGACTAATAGGAGTGTAGACTCTAGTATTGACTCTAAGTTTAACGAGATCATTTTGGATGGATTAACAGACAGTGTGAGTATCAAATTCAGTTCATGCATATCAGCTAAGGTGATGTGGGAGAGATTACGCAACCTATATAGAGGTGAGCCAGTATATTAGAGGTTGAAAGCAGATGTTCAGATGAGTGCTACACTAGTGGATCTAAGTGTGTTGAGGCACATATTACTACAACTCAGGATGAGATTAGCATTGATTTGAGAACATATGAAGGAGTGTAACTTCATTATTGCAGTATCAGAAATACAAGTCATCAATAGAGATGAGAGATGTAGAATCTTTGAAGAGGCAGTCACCGTGTTGAGAGCACAATTGTCAGAGCTTGATGTTTCTTGTATCTCACAGATGATGGATCCAAAAATGACCCTCAAGTTATAAAATCTCTTGAAGATTAACTGAGAAAGCAAAGTGAGGTGTGTACTAGGCTTGAGTCAGAGACCTTAGTCTTGAGAGAGAAAATAGATGTGCAATCTCAAGTGATTAAAAGAGGTAATGAAATTTCAAATGATTTTAAAAAGTTAAACAAAGAATTAGAAGCAGAGATCATTTCACTACAAACACAATTGGCTGAGTTGCAAAGGAGACATTGAACCACTCCACTTATGGTTGTAGAGATGGATAGACATCTAGCTTGGTCTGCAGAATGTCAGAGACTACCCATCATCAGCTCTGGTTATATAACAAGGCAAGATGAGTCATCAGGGAAAGCTATAGAGACAGTTGAAATCAGACCACAGAGACAGACTACAGGAAAAACACAGAAGAGAGCTCAGAGGAGACAGAAGAAGAGAGAGAAGAGACACAATAGTGAGATGAGATCTCCTACACAATGTGGAGGCAGTCCACAAGATACAAAGAGTAGACGTAAAGGTGAACAAATAGTCCAAATAGGGAATACAATCAGAGTTGGTGGTTATGACAGAGTTTACTAGCAGAGACCAGTTGAGCATGACAGGTTCAACAAATTCAATTATCAGAGGCCTATGTAGATAATTCCTTGGCAGAGTCAGATGGCTCCCACCAACAGACATAATGCTTCACCCAGCTTGCATAGGCAGTTACCAATGATACAGTCATATTTTCATGGGTATTGCCATAGGTGCAATGGGTATGGGCATAGGAGATTAGAGTGTATATCTAGATTATATTCTAGCCATGGAGGGAGGATTCCCATAGCATCACTGGGTAGACAACTAGTACAATGTCTTAGATGCCACCATTATAGACATTGGGCCAAACATTGCGAGGTAGTGCTCTCCCCTCACCTTGTACAAGAGGAGAGAGACTATTAGATCTCTAGAACCAGAAAGTTAAGAAGTGGTTGTAGAAGGCAAGTCAATGAAAGGCAGTCTAAGAAGCATCAGTCACAATCTAGTGGTGAGTCTCAGGTGGCTTTGTATAGTGTATGAAAAGTGAAGGATATACAAAAGGCCGAGACAATAGTAAACAAAATTTGAAAAACAAAGGGAGATGTCAGTTCTACAGTTGTGTAGGAAAGATTCAGTTGGAAAGGTAACTGAGAGATCTACAATTGAGTTGGTTGGATAGAGGCAGAGACTAAAGAAGACAGTAAGTGAGCAGAAAGGAAAACAGAGTAGTAGGAAAGTTTCTGATGAGAAGCAAATGCATAGGACTAAAGCAAGTGACCACTTAGTTTAGAGAGAGAAGCACATAGAGGTGTGTGCAGTCATAGTCACCATCCTCACATCACCTAGACAAGGTATAGGAGTGGGTACACCTCCCAAGCACTAGGTGCACTCAGGTGCATAAGAATGGGGGAGCTCACTAGATAGATATTAGTGCCCCCAGTAGGACACAGATTATGACAGTAAAGTTCCTGCTATAGTGCCTAGATTAGAGACATCAGTTAAAACTTTGTGTAGTTCTCTTGAGTATTTGCATCTTGTGGAGCAATCATCAGATGAGCAGTTCATTATCAGTCAGAGGGCAGAATAATTGAAGAAGGCATTGTATGGTTTGAAACAAACTCTAAGGGTTTTAGCTGACTGAGGACCCCTTTTGTGTGCGATTGAAGAAGGCATTGTATGGTTTGAAACAAACTCTAAGGGCATGGTGCTCCAGATTGGACTCTTGTGCAAGTTGGGTTTCAATAAAGGCTTAGTGGACAGTAATCTTTACATCAGAACTGAATAAAGTGGTCAACTTGTAGTGGTTATGTATGTAGATGATATCATCTTTAGGGGTCACAAAGATGAGTTATGCAGAGATTTTGCAATGAGGATGCAAGATGAGTTTGAGATGTCCATGTTGGGTGAACTGTCATTCTACTTGGGTTCAGAGATTAGTTAGAAGAAGGAAGGTATCTTCATATCTCAGTCCCAGTATGTGAGGGAGATGTTGAAGAGATTCACCATAAAGGATTACAAGCCAGTTAGTACACCTATGATGACTGGATGTAAGTTGAGCAAGGAAGATAACTCTCCATCAGTTGACCACACCTCGTATAGGTCAATGATTGGTAGCCTATTATATCTGACAGCTAGTAGGCCTGACATCTTACAAGCTGTGTGCATAGTAGCCAAATTCCAAGCAAGACCAAAAGAGACAGACGTGGTAGCAGTGAAGAGAATTTTCAGATATCTGAAAGGGACTAGTGAGTTTGGGTTATGGTATCCGAAGATCAAGAACTTCAGTTTGTTAGCTTTTTCTGATATAGATTGGGCTGGATGTGTGGATGACAGGAAGAGTACCAGTGGTGATGTATTCTATTTAGGGAGCAACTTGGTGGCATGGCATAGTAAGAAGCAAGAGTCAGTCTCTCTTTCAACTGCAAAGGCAGAATACATTGCAGCTACATCTTGTTATACATAAGTGTTGTGGATGAAGCAGATGTTGAAGGACCTGAGTGTGGAGGTTGAGCAGGCAGTGCTACTATATTGTGACAATACTAGTGCTATCAACATCTCCAACAACCCGACGATGCATTCTAGAATGAAGCACATTGCTATCCGGTATCATTTATTAAGAGACAAGGTGATGGAAGGTGAAGTAAGGATGGAGTTTGTTTCTACAATAAAGCAAGTGACTAATATCTTTACTAAACCACTTCCCAAAGATCAGTTTGAGTTCCTCAGACAGAAACTGGGAGTGGTGGTTCTTCCCAAGCACTAGGGGTATTGGAAAAGGGGGAACAAGTTGCTTGATGTTGCTACCCCCATATTGGACTCAGGGGGAGTCCATTGGTTCCACCTTGGTACTTGGAGAGAGTTACTCATCGGACCTTTGAAGTGTATTAGTGATGAGGTAATTGTTACTCGTCGGAGCTTTGGAGTTTATTAGTGATGAGGTAATTGCCAACAACTCCAAAGGGAGAGATTGTTGTTTTATGGTTGTCCTTGTTGGTAACCCGACCACGTGGTGGTGATGACGTGGCCAGCTTGAGTGACATAGATGAAAATGATGACATGGTAGTGTCCAGTGTCACCGATGAGATAACAGAGCCACTTGGTATGCATGGAATGGTTTGATACATCCTTAGTTGGAGGTGCGGGTTTCTGGGTCAAAACTGGTAAAATTGACCTATTTATGCTCGGGGGCATTTTTGGTAATAAAAATGACATTTTTGGAAGATCGATTCTTCATGAAAAAGATAGATTGTAATTTACCTAGTCCAGTGCATTTGATTTCGTCACATTCCAATACCGTATGAAGAAATTACGGCATTTGTGGTAGTCGAGGGTAGTTTCAGCATTGAAGATGAATTTTTTAAAGGAAGTGTTCTCCATATAACAATACGATAAAAATCCAATCTTTCCAATGGTTCTGATTTCATCGCGTTCTGATTCCGTATGAGAAAGATCCGTTATTGGAAAAGTCTAGGGGTATTTTGGTCTTTCTACATGATTGAGTCAGATGATTGAGTCTTCTGAAAAGTCATAGAACATCCAATTACAGTTCCAATGCACTTCTTTTCATCTCGATCGGATATCGTATGAAAAAGTTATAAGTGTTTCCATAAAGCCGGTTTGAAAATCCAAACTGAAATTCATCAGTATGCTCTTGGTGTTGGGTGGATTTTTTGGAATTTATTTTTGAAATTTGAAGAGCTTTATGTAATTTTGAGATTTTGAAGGTCTTAGTTGATAAGGGGTGTTTAGCACTGAAAATATGAAGGCAGGGGCTTACGTGTATATAAGAGAATTAGAGGGATCCTTAATACACGGCTCAGATTGAGTCATGTCAGTCAGATTCAGATTTAACGTTTCGTGCAAGAGCTTACGTTGAAGATGCTTATCCGAAATTCTCATTGGTGAAGTGTAATAGATATGATGGTGTGGTGCCTCACCATATTGAGTCTTGATTGTGTGTAGCGCATGTGCATAGAATCTATAAAGAGATTCTCTATATCTTGATCTGAGCCAATCATATCAGATCGGTTCCGATCTAACGGTCAAGATCGATGGAGCTTTATTAAAGTTAGTGGATAGCATACCGTGAAACTCGCTACACCAACCAATCGGTGATCAACAATGTGCCTGACAATGTCAGTGAGTACGTCATGATGACATCATTGAGATTCAAAACCTATGGTTTAGATCTATTATCCGTTGGTTTAATCGGACGGCTTAGATTAAGAGATACCTTTTGATGAGATTTATGGCTAGATCTGCACCTTTGTTGCGTGTGCCACCGGCGTAGCCTATGCCAACCTCCGAAGATTTCATTTTAAGTGTTGTGGTTGGTCCAACTTCAAATGGCCATATCTCCCTCATCTTAACTCCGATTTGGGTGATTCATGTTGGAGATTCTTCATCTCTCCTAGCTCTACACAACAGAGGGAAGAAATCAGTACAGAAGTTGCTGAGGTGGTCAGAAAAATGAGTTGAAGTTCGTGGAAGGCTATGGGTTTGAATAAAAGACTTCCATCCTCTTGCACTTCATCCATAACACCCATTAGAGGCTTAGGAAGCTACTGGAAACCAAGGCAGCAAGCTCTATTGGTTGTTCCCAAGAGAAAGAAAAAGAAAATGGAAGAGAAGAGAAGAAGAGGGAAATAGAGAAGAAGTTTTTCCCTCACTTTGTGTGTATCTTGAATGCCTCTCAAGAAAGTTTTTCTCAAATCCAATTAATGGAGTTTGATGGTTCCTGTTGAGAATACTATTTCCCCATTAAAGCTTTATTTACATAGAAGACTAGAAGAGGAAAAGTAGAGAGAGAAAGAGAGAGAGAGGAGTGTGTGTGTGAATGTGAATGTCATTGTTGCTTCATGAAAGTAAAGACAAGGAGAAAATAAAGAAGAAGAACAAGAACAGAGAATTTGGTTATTGTGAGTTGCTTCAAGAAACCCAAGTGCCAACCGGGGTTGAAGCATTGGCAGCACTGAGACAGCGTGGTTATGGTCCACATCAAATGGAGATCGACATTATTACATCTCCGATGGTTACTTCTTGCCAAGGTAACCTCACTTTTACCAAATTTTCATTATTATAAATCATTGTAGGTAAGATGTTTGATAAAATGCCTAAGTGATAGTTGTAGTCTATTTGGGGAAAAATTTGCATGTATGAGTGCTTCATTGTAGGGCATTGTTATAAGCCTAACTTTATTTTTTTTGGTGTTCAGTGGATGCTGGACACAAGGGCTATATGTTCTTTGGTAGTTACAACTACCTAAACCTATTTACCGTGGGTGTGACCTCTTATATCATTATGAGAAAACTAGGATGAAGACCTAGCCATTGTATGTCATTGGTGGAAACTGGGAATTTGTTTCCTTGGCTCTAGATGCAGTTATAATTAGTATTGAGTAAATACTGAGCCCGACAGTAGGAATTACTCCGTGTATGTAGGCAACTGACCGAAGCACGTATTTCTTGTGTTGTGGATGTGTATGCTCGTATTGGTATTATAGATTGGAGTGCTTGGCTACAGAATGGGTGCGTACATCTGGTAGACCTGACCACTTGGTGGTGCAGTGTAGATGTGCATATGACTATATATGTATGTGACAGTGATTACTATGTGAGGTTTATGAGACAGCTCTGGGCAACAATATAGGTTATGCGAGTAAGTTCCGTGTAACAATAAGAATGGTCAGTAGTATACATAGCAGCTCTGGGCAGTATCAGTAGACTGACCTATTGAAGTGTAAATAGTGATTGCCACATTAGGGGTATAATTGAAAAATGAAAAAATATTTGGCACACTGATTCACCCCCTCTCAGTGTTAATCAGGACCCAACAATATGAGCATTTCACTAACCTAAGTAGTCAGGTTCTCGTGCTTCAAAAATCCTATTAACCCGATCGGTCTGAATGGGGTTCAAACAAACGGACCCTAAGGCCTATTTGCCTTATAAGTGGGAATTGAGGAATTCATTTCCTCATTTCCACTTTGCTTAAACATAGGAGAGAAGAGAAAGAGGAGGAGGAGAAGAAGAAGAAGAAGAAGAAGAAGAAGAAGGGAGGGGACTTACCTTGGTGCCAGCTGCCGCCTAGTTGTCGGAATCGCTACCGGAGGTAAGTGCAGTCACTCCTACTACCCACTCTTCATTTTGATATATGTTAAGCTAGGTGTGAGTGTAGTCTTAGTGTACAAACCCCCTTGAGGTTGGGTAATGCATATTCTACCTTCCCGGTGCCATTGCAGAGCTCAAACTGAGTCCAGTGGGCTCCGGCAACAAGAATGACCAAATGACAACCTAGGATTTTGATCGTTTGATTGACCTATCTCCCAAAAGGCTCTGTGGAATCGAGATTTTATTAGTTTAGAAGGATGCTAGAAACATCCCCAACAAACTCCATGGAACAAATCTTGGCGATCAGGCCCTAGCTAGAAAGCCCCAATTCGTGTGGACAGTTCCAGACTATCATCGGAAGCAAGCCATCAAAAACACTGGGCCTGCTTCTGGTGGGTTGTTTCTAGTGAATCATAGAGCCTTGTGAGCTCTCTGCCACCTCCACTAGAAACAGGACTGATATTTCTGGTGGGAATACCCTATTTCTGGTGACATTATTGTCACTTAGGGACTTTGTCTGTACCCTTTAGGGCTGACCCATGTGGGTCCCTTACCCTTTGGTGGTAACCCATGTGGGTCCCTCCTAATGTTCCCGACACGTATTGACATATGATTGCCTTTGTGTCTAGGATAGTGACGCACACATGCCATGAAGTCAAAATTGAGTTGATAGACTGGTGGTCATACTTAAACCCTAAAACACACGATCATAAACAAGGTGAGGGATGGTGGCTTTATTTTTGTGGTCGTTTATTATTATAGAACAACTCATATGTGTAGAATTTCATATTTAATTATATTGTTCACATGATGATGACGTTCAATCACATGTTATATTTTATGATTATGATATGAATTGTTATGAAGATGCATGGTGGGATTCAGTGTGCCCGAAGTGGTACTAGTACCATGATCGCCGCGTGTTTGTTGTATACATGAGACGGAATCTGACGTGGCTGAGGTGGTACCGGTGCCATGATTACCATATGCTTGTTGCATTTATGCATTGATTATGTGCATTAGAGCTAGTTGTAACCACGGATTGTACCTTGTGATTGATGTGTTACCGATATCGTGTGCTCCGGGACTACATCTAGAAATGGATATGCTTCGTGGCCAACGATTAGTACCGGTGTTGCGTACTCCATTCTTAATAGTTATATGCATGCTGATTAGGTAAACGATCATGGGTTACACTTTGTGGCCGATGTGTTACTGGTATCTTGTACACGAGACTGTATTTAAAGATGGATTACACTTTGTGGTCGATGTGTTATCGGTATCGTGTAATTCATACTAACTGTATCATTATAAAGGCATGTAGCATATATGTGGTTAGGTATCACTCCCTATGCTATGAACCCCTGCCAATAGGGGTTAAGGTGTTAAATAACCCATTGTGGTATATTCGATGTGCCTTTTCGGAATGCCACACCTGCGGCACGATGTGATTGTTGCCAGAGGTGGGAACTTGTTAGGCTTGGTCGATGACTGGTATCGATGCCGTGATAGCTAGGAGGGGATTGTCAGGGATTTGCTGGGTGACCATAGACGCATACAGGGACTAGCAAGCTTCTATTCATGGCTAGGATTTGTATACTTGCATAGTCGATGATGGTTCCAAGATAAGGGATACAACTTAATGTGCCATAGTAGCATTTACCAGACTTAGTTGTATTATTAGGTGGATAATAAAATAAATGAGTTGCGTCATGAGCATCATGGACTATATGTTTAATTTCTGTTACATCATAAATTATTAATTGTGATTGTTTTGCTTAGATGTGCTTGAACCCCATCCCTCACTGAGCAAGTTGGAAAGCTCACCCCACGTATACACACTTTTTAGATGATGATATAGGTACAGCCGTGCCTATGGCTAGTGACTCTCTTTCCTTTGGATCCAAGTATAGAGTGAGTGGCTGGTGGATGCCAAAAGCGAAGGAGCATGGTCGGCGTATTTTTGATTATTTTGTTACGAGCTTATGGATGGTACATTTTTGAACTTATTAGTTATACGTTATGGATGATTGTAACAGAATAAATTGGTTATGATATATATTACCATTATGCATTTCTCCATTTTAATGATGATTTCGTTATCATACTTTGATTCCGCTGCTTTGAGTTAATTTGTGATGTGAGATTGTAAATTGTTAAGGTACTGCTATCTGAGATCTCGGTAGGTTTGTAAGACAGGTATGTGTTTTACTCATACCGTCGGTATTCCTAATGGTAAGTTGGGTCTATTGGAAGTAGGGTGTGACAATAGGGATTTGTAAACATGTTTTGATTATTCCCTCATATAGCACCTCTTTGATAATGAACTGGTAGAAGCCAACATGTCGCACTATTTGACAATTTCAATTGTGGCACATTATATCTTGGCCGTGTATGTCAACCACACTAATATTGACCGATGTCGTTCGCTACAGCATTGACTGATATTAGTCACTATACCCTTTTACTAAATCAAATTTGATCCAAATTCACCATGAAATTATAGGACTAATTTGATTCGGTTCCAATTCCATCTCATAGAACCATAAGTTAAAACCAATTTTAAACCACCAGTTCTTTTCCAAACCATTTCCAAACCTCCACGTTTTTGCCCCTTTCTTTTTTTGTTGGGTTTGCCATCTTTGTTGCAAATAGAAAGGAGAGATAGAAAAGGAAATGGGAGAAAAAAGAAGGAGAAAAGAAAGGAGAGGAAAAGGTAAAATACTCTCTTTGCTCTTTCTCTCTCTCTCTCTCTCTCTCTCTCTCTCTTTTTCAATCTCACACAAGGAGGGGAATCGGACCAGAGAAATAGAGAGAAAAAAGTGAAAATGAGAGAAAAACGTAAGGGGAGAGAGGAAAAAGGAAAGAGTGAAAGGAGAAGAAGATAAAGACAAATAAAAAAGGTAAAATACAATTTTTGTCTTTTCTCTATCTTTTTTTTTTTCATGGAGGGGAGTAGGATGAGAGAATGGGGAAAGAAAGAGAATAAAGTGGAAGAGAGAGAAAAAGGACAAGAAAGGAGAGAGAAATGTATCTCTTCATATTATTTAAATCCTCTTCTACATATGGGAGAGTTCTTGCACGACTTTAGTTGGTTTCCGTTGCGGAAAAACCGTCATTGAACTTGGAACCAACACTTAAAAATTCAAATAGCCTTCGATTGCGGAACAACCGTCTTTAAACTCGGAAAGTACTAATTCCTCCAAATTCAAATCTGTAGCCTTTCCAAACAGCTCAAAACTGAATGGATGACTTCGATTTACTCTCACCGCCATATTCTCAAAGTAATCGGTTTTTTACAACAACAGTAGTAGTATTTTAGGTCCCAATTTTTTTCCCTTATTTTTTCTTGTAACCCTTTTTGTCAGAGACACGTGAAGGAAAGAATAAGTATAGAGAAATATAAAAGAAAAGAAAACCAGAGAAGGGTTATCCTCGTCTTTCATACTTTCATTGATTCCCTCTTCTTTATTAGAGAATCATCGACATTCCTTCGTCGATTTGTAGGATTTAATGCCCTCTGATTGAGCACCTACATTGCCCTTGGTGGGCATTTCTTCTTCCTCTAACCAAAGTAAGTTTGCTTTTTGGTGTCCCACCGGGCATGCCAAAAATGATGTTGGATGCAAATCCGGATGGTAGAAAAGTGATAAATGCGCGGGCATGCTAGAGTCATACAGACTCGAGAGATCGGTCAATAGAATATTGACTGACTTCTAACCAAGGCAAAAATGCGGTCTTTTCATACCTCAATCGCTCTAAGGACTTAAAAGTGAAAAGCAAAGTCTTGAAAAATAGACAGAAGAGGAACTCCTTCCATTAAAATTGGTCCAAGAAGAAAACAATACATTACATCACTCATGACAAAACAAGGGACTGCCATGAAAGTTACTGAGGAAGTCCATGACAAAACACAAGCCATCATGTTTTTTGAAACAGTCATGATGAACCACGGGTCATTATGGTCTTGGCTAAGAAAAAAAACTGATATGTTGAGAAAAATACAAAGCAAAACTAATATAAAGAAATGTAAAAAGTACAAACTGAAACTATTCTACTTGAAAAGGAAAAGATAGTTGATGATGCATTGTAGTTTGTTTGATCGGTTAGAGATCCCTTCTTCCATTGAAGCACTTTTTATAGGTTTATTTGAAAGATACTACTCTTTTGGTAGTTTCATAACTGCAGGAATGCATGTGCCACATCCTTAGGGGGGCAGTTCTGACAATTATACTCCCTTGATTGGTTGTAACTTCCTTAACCACTCAAGCCATGTTTTTGTAATTTCCTTGAGACTAAACCATGCTTGTACGAATCATGTTGATTGACAATCGGCTAATCTGACCGTAAAATTTCACAATCGGTCACCTGACCGTAAAATGTCACGATCAATCATCTGGCTGTACCTGGTCATGCTGCTCGATCCACCTGAAGGTTATTTTGACTAATCAACTCCTCATTACAGGGTTGTCATTTTTGGCTAATTTGGTTACCATTTAACTTAATCAGTCAGCTCCTCAACACAATGATTGCCTTGTAGGCCAGATTTGCTAAAATTGGGTATCAACAATTGCCCCCTAAAACCCTGTGAACGGTGTTATTAGCAAAAAGTTCACAGGGATTTGTAGACATGTTTTGATTCTTCAGTCATACAGCACCTCATTTGATAATGAAGTGGTTGAAGCCAACATGTCTCACTATTTGACCATTTCAATTGTGGTGCATTATTTCTTGACCGTGTATGTCAACCACATTAAACTTGAACGATGTCAATCACTGTAGCCTTGACCGATATTGGTCACTATACCCTTTTACTAAATCAAATTTGATCAAAATTCACTATGAAATTATGGGACTAATTTGATTCGGTTCTGGTTCCATCTCATAGAACCATCAGTTAAAACCGATTTCAAACATCCACTTCTTTTCCAAACCGTTCTAATCTCCATGTTTTCTGTCCCTTTCTATTTTTGATGGGTTTTCCATCTTTGTTGCGAACAAATAGGCGAGAGAAAAAAAGGAGTAAAACAAGAAGAAATGAAAGGAGCGGAAAGGTAAAATACTCTCTTTGTATTTTCTCTCTCTTCTTTTTTTTGCAATCTCACACAAAGAGGGGAATAGGACGAGAGAAAGAGAGAGAGAAAGAGAGAAAGAAAGAGAAAAAAGTGGGAAAGCGAGAAAAAAGTAGAGGGACAGAGAAACAAGGAAAGGGGGGAAAGGGACGAAGATAAAGACAAAAATAAAAAACGTAAAATACCATTTTTGTCCTTTTTTTTTTCATAGAGGGAAAAGGGACGAAGAAATGATAAAAGAAAGGATGAGAGACTAAGGGAAAGAAAGAGAATAAAGTGGGAGCAAGAGAAAAAGGTTAAAAGAAAGGAAAGAGAAATGTAGATTCATATTATTTAAATCCTCCTCTACATATGGGAGAGTTCTTGCACGGCTTTAGTCGGCTTCAGTTGTGGAAAACCTGCCATCGAACTCAGAACCAACTCTTCCAAATTCAAGTAGTCTTCGATTGTGGAACAACCGTCATTAAACTTGGAAAGTACCAGCTCCTCCAAATTCAAATCTGTAGCCTTTCCAAATAGTTCAAAACTGACTGGATGACTTCGATTTGCTCTCCAATACTCTTGGTGCAACCGCTTGGTTCTCCTCCTTTCCAGGGGATGCAATCGCCATATTCTCAAAGTCGGTTTTTTACAACAACTGTAGCGGTATTTTAGGTCCCAATTTTTTGCACTTATTTTTTCTTGTAACCCTTTTTGTCACAGAGATGTGAAGGAAAGAATAAGTATAGAGAAATATAAAAGAAAAGAAAACTAGAGAAGGGTTATCCTCGTCTTTCATACTTTCCTTGATTCCTTCTTCTTCATTAGAGGAATCATCAGCAATCCTTCGTCGATTTGCAGGATTTAATGCCCTCTGATTGAGCACCTACATTGCCTTTGGTGGGCATTTCTTCTTTCTCGAACCAAAGTAAGTTTGCTTTTTGGTGTCCCATTGGACATGCTAAAAAGATGTTGGTAGCAAATCAACATGGTAGAAAAATGATAAATGAGTGGGCATGCCAGAGTCCTTTAGATTCGAGAGAAAGGTCAATAGAATATTGGATTTCTTACAATGGCGAAAATGAGGTCTTTCCATGCCTCAATCTCGCCAATGACTTAAAAGCGAAAAGCAAAATCTTAAAAAATAGACAAAAACGAGGAATTCCTTCCATTAAAATTAGTCCAAGAAGAACACAATACATTACATCACTCATGGAAAAACAAGGGACTGCCATGAAAGTTACTGAGGATGACCATAACGAAACACTGGCCATCATGTTCTTTGAATAGTCATGACAAAGCACGAGTCTTCATGGTCTTGGCTAAGCAATAGAATTGATCAGTTGAGAAAAAAACATAGTAAAACTAATCTTAAGAAATGTAAAAAGTACAAACTAAAACTATTCTACTTGAAAAGGAAAAGATAGTTAATGCATTGTAGTTTGTTTGATTGGTTGGAGATCCCTTCTTCTTCCCTTGAAGCACTTTTTATAGATTTATTTGAAAGATACTGCTCTTTTGGTAGTTTCGTAACTGCAAGAACCCATGTGTAACATCCTTAGTGGGGTAGTTATTGCAATCACACTCCCTTGATTGGTTGTAACTGCCTTAACTTCTCAAGCCATGTGTTTATAATTTCACTTGAACTAAACCACTCTTGTACGAATCTTGTTGATTGACAATCGGTTAATCTGACCATAAATAGCTACAATTAGTCATCTGACCATAAAATGTCACATTAGTCACCTGACCATACCTAGTCAGGCTGCTCAATCCACCTGAAGGTTATTCTAACTAATCAATTTAGTGCTAAACACACCTGTAGGATCTCCTTTCCACACCACCAAGTCTTGTTCACCATAGTAAAGTCTAGGGATAGTTTGAAGACATCCCCAAGCTTCAGTAAGATCAAGAGTTGTAGTGGGAGTAGGCTGCCAATCTCATTCCTTAGGATTTCTTCAATTGTTGCAAGATCAAACTAGAATCATATCGTATTCTTTCTCCAAATCTCTAAATACCCTTTGGATGCCAAGAATCCAACCATACCTTAGTGGGTCTTCCATTGCATACCATATGCATAATAACACCTTCCACCTTGTCCCTATATTTTAGAATCTTCCTCCATACGCAATAAGCTTCCCTAGTGGCCTTTACAATCCAAGTAATCTCCTTCTTCAAGTACCTCTGGTAGATCCAGTCCATCCATATGCTCTTCCTATGAGAAGCTATCCACCATATTTGCTTAATAATTCTAGCAACATTCATGTCTTTCACTCTTTTCAGCCCTAAACCCCCCCTCCTTAGTTTTTACATACAACATTCCAGGAAATAAAATGTGTCTTCTTTTCCAAAGAGGGACCATCCCGTAAAAAATTCAAAAAAATTGACTCCACCTTTTATTTTTTTTTGATAAATAGTGTGTATGTATTAAAAGGGGAAAATATACAGAGAAAGGTAGCCTTAATTTCCTTTTTTGGGCTCAACAGAATAAAGGAAAAAAGCCCCCTAGGAACCAAGCAAGACAGACCCTGCATTACAAGAGGTAAAAACCTGAAATAACTGAAATAATATAACATTCTATAATGGATCTTAAATCAACATCGTCCTTCACTAAACTATTCAACTCCTCTGGGAAGTCCTGAGGTTGAATAATAAACTCATCCTGGGTGGTTGGAAAAAGCTACCAAAAAATCAGCTAGCCTATTCACCTCTCTCCATATATGCTTGAACTCCTTCCTTAGAAAAGACCTTTAGGATATTACTTTTGAGGACTTTGATGTTCCAAGGTCCTTCAACTACACTATTAAGAATGTCTATAGCCACTTTGGAGTTTGACCGAATAGGCACTCCCATGATGTTATTTTCCACATAAAAGAAAAGTCCTCCGAGAATTACAAATAATTCCAGCCACAAGACATTTGAACCTTCTCCCAAACCAGCACTAGCAACAAGTGGCACCCCCTCCTATCTCTGATAATACCTCCATATGATGCTTCATCATGTGTTAGAGAACCATCACAATGTAAAGCAACCATATCCTCTAGTGGCTGAAACCAAGAACAAACTCTAGGGATCACTACTTTCCAAGGTAACTGATTGACTCCACCTTTGCTATAAGATTACTTGGTAATGCAAAAATACCTAACCAATATATATAGCATCTTTGTAGAACTAAGGAAATCAACTACAGTCTTTCAGCATATGAGAGAAACATTACCTTCTATCCTTCAAGCTTTTTACTGATCAGATCCAGTATAGGGTTGCAGTCTAGAATAGTAAGCTTTCCTAAAATAAGAAGAACCCCAAGGTACCTGATTGGTAACTTGGTTTCCTTAAAACCTGTTAATTCTGAAAGTTGCATACTACTAGTTTGAGTAAGGACCCCTAAAATAATAGAGGACTTAGTCCTATTGAGATGCATGCAACCCAGAGAAGGATGCAAACTCTTCTAGAGCCCCCAAATTGGCTATGATAGAATCACTAATAGCCTTTACAAAGATCATAAGATCATCTGCAAAAATAAGATGAGACAGTTGCACTGCTTTACACCTAGGAAGAAGAGTGATGTTCCCTCGATGAAGTATCCTGCTGAACTTCCATTTACAAGGACTGAGAATGTAGGAGTAGTGACACATGCCTTTATCCAATTCATAGATAAAGGAGAAAATCCCATTCTTCTCATGAGTCATATGCTTTATGTAAGTCTAGTGCCTATCCCATTCTTCTCACTAACAGGTTACATTACTCCTTGTAACCTGTTAGTGATAATTTTTGTACCAACCTTGTAAAAGATATTGCACAATGCAATTGGCCTAGCAAATGATGCCCTCTGATTTGACTAAGGGATTAGGCAGTGAAAAGTAGCATTAATTGAGGATGGCATAACAACATTTCTAAAAAAAACCACTTTACAACAATTGTAAGGTCTTCTCCTACAATTTCCCAAGAGTGTTTAAACAAATTAGCACCAAACCCATTAGGTCGAGGGCCTTTGTACTTTTCATAGCAAACACCACCTTCATGATCTCTTCATTAGAAACAGGTTTTTTCGAACATCTCTTGCTGGTCAATGGAAAGGGTACCATGCCAAGGGATTTCACTAGGACAGAATCCCACAACCTCTTGCTCAGCACCAAATAGGTTCTTATAATATTCAACAGCCTCATTCTTTATAAGACCAGGATCATCCACAACAACCCCATTGCTTCCTTCAATTTCTAGAATGTTATTTCTATGTTGTCTTCCCCTCACTGCCATATGAAAAAAAATTGTTATTACCATCTCCTCCTAGCTCAAGCCACTTCACTCCTGATTTCTTTTAAGCCTCCTTTTCTTGACAAATCATATTTTCATCACCATGATTGGAAGTCGACCTATCTTGAATATAAAAAGGAACAGCTTCAGCCTCTTTTACTACCTTAAAAACATCACAAAATGCTCCTTATTATGGAGTTGTAGAAGTGAAGATTAGTTTTTTATCATTCAATGCGCGTCTTGTATTTCATAGAAATTGGGGGCAATATAATCCTTACGTAGGGGCCATCCTATCCAACTTTCAGGCATCAAGATTCGTTTCAGGCGTGGATGATTATCATAAGAGATTCCCAACATATCTCATAAAGATGCCGTTCTTGAAAATCCACACTTTTCCAAATCCAAAAAACAGACGGAATTCTAGGATTCCTCCTTGAGGCAAATACTTTTATGCATACCTCTTCTGGTTGATCCACACTATACTGTATTCTCGTAAGATGATATACACTAGCCTTTAAGCTCCATCTTAACATTCCTTAGCTTAGCAGCAAAACCAAGTAAAGGAATTGAATAAATCTTAACTAGAAGTTCCCAACCCCTTCTGACAATATCATTGAACTTCTCATGCTCTGTCTAAGTCTTAGAAAACCCCAAAGGTTTTGGTCCAAAATTCTTTTCCTCCAGAATATTCAAAAGAATAGGACAATGATCTGACATTCCATGATTCAAGAATGCTGCCTCAGAATATTTAGGGTTTAAAGATTAGGGTTTTTAGGTTTAGGGTTTAGGGTTTAGGGTTTAGGGTGTAGGTTTTAGGGTTTTGGTTTTAGGGTTTAGGATTAGGATTTTAGGGTTTAGGTTTGGGGTTTAGTATTAAGGTTTAGGATTTAGGGATTAAGAATTAGGGTTTAGGGATTAGGGTTTAGGGATTAGGGATTAGGGTTTAGGGTTTAGGGATTAGGGATTAGGGTTTAGGGTTTAGTTTTTAGGGTTTTGGGTTTAGGTTTTAGGGTTTTGGGTTAAGGATTTAGGGTTTAGGGTTTAGACTAAAGTGTTTTGGGCTTAGGTTTTAGTGTATAGGGCTTTAGTGTTTAGATTTTAGGGTTAGGAGTTTAGGTTTTAGTGATAAGGGTTTATGGTTTAGGGTTTTATGATTTAGGGTTTGGGGTGTAAGTTTTAGGGTTTACGGTTTAGGGTATAGGCTTTTGGGTCTAGGGATTAGGCTTTATAGTTAGTGGTTTAGGGTTTAGGGTTTAGGGTTAGGGTATAGTTCTTTAGGGTTTATGGTTTATGGTTTAGGGTTAGGTGTTAAATGTTTATGTATTAGGGTTTTGGGCTTAGCGTTTTAGGGTTTTAGTGTTTAAGGTTTGGGGTTTAGGTTTTAGGGTTTTAGGGTTTAGGGCATAGGTTATAGGCACTAGGATTTAAGGTTTCAGGTTTAGGGTTTCGGGTTTAGGGTTTAGGGATTAGGGTTCAGGGTTTAGGGATTAGGCATTAGGGTTTTGGGTTTAGGCTTTAGGGTTTTGGGTTTTGGATTTAGGGTTTTGGGTTAACGGTTTTGGGATTAGGGTTTAGTGTTTTGGGTTTAAGTTTTAGTGTATAGTGCTTTAGGGTTTTAGGTTTTGGGGTTATGAGTTTAGGTTTAAGGGATAAGGGTTTGGTTTTAGGGTTTAGGGTTTACCGTTTAGGGTTCGGTTATAGTTCTTTAGGGTTTATGGTTTATGGTTTATGGTTTATGGTTAGGTGATAAATGTTTAGGTTTTAGGGTTTAGGGTTTAGGGTTTAGGGTTTAGGTTTTTTGGTTTTAGGGTTTCGGGTTTATGGTTTTAGGGTTTAGGGTTTAGGTTTTTGGGTATAGAGTGTAGGGTATAGGCACTAGGCTTTAAGGTTTAGGGTTTGGGGTTTGGGGATGATGGTTCAGGGTTTAGGGATTAGGTATTAGGGTTTGGGTTTAGACTTTAGGGTTTTCAGTTTAGGATTTAGGGTTTTCGGTTAACAGTTTAGGGATTAGGGTTTAGTGTTTTGGGTTTAGGTTTTATTGTATAGTGCTTTAGTTTTAGGGTTAGGAGTTTAGGTTTTAGGGATAAGGGTTGGGTTTAGGGTTTAGGGTTTACCGTTTAGGGTTAGGTTATAATTCTTTAGGGTTTAAATGTTTAGGTATTAGGGTTTCGGGTTCATGGTTTTAGGGTTTAGGGTTTAGGATTTAGGGTTTAGGTTCTAGGGTTTCGGGTTCGTGGTTTCTAGGTTTAGGGTTTATGGTTTAGGGCGTCGGTTATAGGAATTAGGCTTTAGCGTTTAGGATTTAGGGTTTAGGGTTTAGGATTTAAGGTTTAAGGTTTGGGGTTAGTGTTTAGAGTTTAGGGTTAGGGTTTAAGGTGTAGGGTTTAGGATAATGGTTTAGCGTTCAGGTTATTAGGCATTAGGGCTTAGGGTTTAGGGTTTAGGGTTTTAGATTTTGGGTTTAGAGTTTGAGTAACATAGCAAACTCTAGTGATTTTCGAACTTTGACTATCATTGGCTCATCATACGCTTAACCAATTAATGTATATTTGGTATCAGAGGAAATGCCGACAAGCAATTAGTATCAGAGGCAAAGCTATAAGTTTGTGTTACTTAGTAAACACTATAGATTATTGGACCTAGACTGTCATTGTCTTGTCGCAAATCTCTGACTACTCATGTGACTTGCTTAACAATTTAAGTATATTTCATATAAAAAAAATCATAGGACTAACAATTATTATCAGAGCAGAAACCATAAGTTTGAGTTACTTAGAAAACAATGGAGAATATTGGACTTAGACTATCACTGTCTCATCGTGAGCTTATGAATAATCAACTAACTACCTTAAGAAAACAAAGTACATTTGGTATCGATGTAAAATCCTAAGACTAACAATTGGCATCAGAGCCAAAGCCATAACTTTGAGTTACATAGTAAACAATGGAGATAATTGGACTTAAGCTATCATTGTCTCATAGTGACTGTATGACTAATCAACCGACTTGTTTAACTAATTAAAGTATATTTGCTATCAGAACAAATGTTGACTAACAATTAGTATTAGGTCGATAACCATAAGTTTGAGTTACTTAGCAAATAATGGAGAAAATTGGACTTAAACTATCATTGTCTCGTAGTGTCTCTATGACTAATCAACCGACTTGCTTAACAAATTAACGTATATTTGGTATCAGAACAAACGTCGACTAACAATTAGCATAAGATACATAACTATAAGTTTGAGTTACTTGGCAAACTCTGAAGATTATTAGACTTTGACTGTCATTATCTCGTCACACTAGTAAACTGACTTGCTTAACCAATTAAAGTATATTTGGAATCAAACCAAACACCGACTAATAATTAGTATTAGAGCCAAAGCAATAAGTTATATTTATGTAACAAACACTAGAGATTATTGGACTTAGACTATCATTGCCTTGTCATGACTCTATGACTAATAAATTGACTTGCTTAACAAATTAAAATATATATGGTATCAGAGCTAATGTTGACAAACAGTTAGTATCAGAGCCAAAGTCATCAGTTTGAGTTACTTACCAAATATTGAAGATTAATAGATTTAGGCTATCATTGTCTCGTCCTGACTCTATGACTAATCAAATGACTTACTTAATGACTCTATGATTCATTATCAGAGAAAAAATTGTAAGACTAACAATTAGTATCAGAGTCAAAATCATAAGTTTAAGTTACTTTGCAAACAATAGAGATTATTAGACTTAAAATATCATTGTCTCATTGTGATTCTATGACTAATCAACTAACTTGCTTAAAAAATTAAAATATATTTTATATCTGAGCAAACATCGACTAACAATTAGTATTAGAGCCAAACCATAAGTTTGAGTTACTTAACAAATACATGTAAGTTTGAGTTACTTAGCAAGCAATGAAGATTATGGGAATCAAACTATCATTGTCTCGTCGTGGCTCTATGAATAATCAACTGACCTACTTAACGAATTAATGTATATTCTGTATCACAGCAAACACCAACTAACAATCGGTAGTAGATCCATAATCATATGTTTGACTTACTAAGCAAACTCTGGAGATTAATGGACATTGACTGTCATTGTGACATCATAGTTCTATTACTAGTAAACTGACTTGTTTAACCAATTAAAGAATATTTGGTATCAGAGCAAACATCGACTACCAATTAGTGTCAAAGGCAAAGCCATAATTTTAGCAAACAATAGAGATTATCGGACTTAGACTGTTCCTGTCTCATCATGATTCTATGACTAATAAGTTGACTTGCTTAACAAATTAAATATATTTCTTATCAGAGCTAATGTTGACAAATAAATAGTATCAGAGCCAAAACTATAAGTTTGAATTACTTAGCAAACACTGGAGATTAATAGAATTAAGCTATCGTTGTCTCATCGTGACTCGATAATTAATCAATTGACTTGCTTACAAAATTAAAATACATTTATTATCAGAGAAAAAATTGAAAGACTAACAATTGGTATTAGAGCTGAAGCCATTAGTTTGAGTTACTTTGCACACACTAGAAATTATTAAACATAAACTATCATTGTCTCGTCATAACTGTATGACTAATCAATTGAATTGTTTAATAAATTAATGCATATTTCATATATGAGCAAATACCAGCTAACAATTAGTATCAGAGCCAAATCCATATGCTTGAGTTACTTTGCGAACACTTGAGATTGTTGGAATTATACTCTATGGCTAATCAACTCACTTGCTTAACAAATTAAAGTTCATTTGGTCAGAGAAATATTTGTATGACTCACAATTGGTATCAAAACGAAAGCCATAAGTTTAAGTTACTTTGCAAACACTAAAAATTATTAGACTTAAACTATCATTATCTCATCATAACTCTATGACTAATCAAATGACTTTCTTTATAAGTTAAAGTATATTTTGTATCTTAGCAATCGCCGACTAACAATTAGTATTAGAGCCAAAGCCATAAGTTCGAGTTACTTAGCAAACTCTGGAGATTAATGGAATTAGGCTGTCATTATCTCGTCATGACTCCATGACAAATCAATTGACTTACTTGACAAGTTAAAGTACATTTATTATCAGAGAAAAAATTGTAAAACTAACAATTAGTATCAGAGCCAAAGCAATAAGTTTAAGTTACTTTGCAAACACTAGAGATTATTAAACTTAAACTATCATATTCTTGTCGTTACTATATGACTAATCAACTGACTTGCTTGATAAATTAAAGTATATTTTGTATCAAAGCAAACACCAACTAACAATGTGTAGGAGCCAAAATCAAAAGTTTGAGTTACTTAGCAAACACTGGAGATTATTAGACTTAGACTGTCATTGTCTCGTTGTGACTCTCTGAGTAATCAAGTGACTTGCTTAACAATTTAAAGTACATTTCGTATCAAAGAAAAAATCGTAGGATTAACAATTGGTATCAAAGCATAAGCAATAAGTTTGAGTTACTTAGAAAGTAATGGAGATTATTGGACTTAGACTGTTATTATCCCATCGTGAGTTTATGAATAATCAAATGACTTGCTTAAGAATCTAAAGTATAATTGGCATCAGAGAAAAAATCGTTAGACTAACAATTGGTATTAGAGCCAAAGCCATAAATCTGAGTTACTTAGCAAACAATGGAGATAATTGGAGTTAAACTATCATTATATTGTCAAATCTATGACAAATCAACTAACTTGTTTAACAAATTAAAGTATATTTGGTATTAGAGTAAATGCTGACTAACAATTAGTATCAGATCCAAAGCCATAAGTTTGAGTCACTTAGCAAACTCTGGAGATTATTAGACTTTGAATGTCATTCTCTCATCATACCTCTATTACTAATAAACTGACATGCTTAACCAATTAAAGTATATTTTCTATCAGAGTAAACATCGACAAACAATTAGTATCAAAGGCAAAGCCATAAGTTTTTACTTAGCAAAGACTATATACTTAGACTATCATTATATCTTGTCATGATTCTCTAACTAATTAACTGACTTTCTTACAAATTAAAGTAAATTTGGTATCAGTGCCAAAGACATAAGTTTAAGTTACTTAGAAAACAATGGAGATAATTGGAATTAGACTGTCATTTTCTGATTTAGGTTTGAGGATTTAGCATTTATGATATAGTGTTTAGTGTTTAGGGTTTACAGTTTAGGGCTTAAGGTTTATGGTTTAGGGTTTAGTGTAGAGTCTTTAAGGCTTAAGGTTTAGGATTTAGGGTTTAGTGTTTAAGGTTTAAGGTTTAAGGTTTAGGGTTTTAGGGTTTTAGTTTTAGGGTTTGAGGATTAGGGATTAGGGTTTAGGGTTTAGGGTTTAGGGTCTTGGGTTTTGGGTTTTAGTTTTAGGCTTTTATGGTTTGGGGTTTAGGTTTTGGGTTGTTGGGTTTAGGGTTTAGGGCTTTGGAATTTATGGTTTAGGGTGTTGGCTTTAGGGGTTCGGGCTTTGGAATTTATGGATTTAGGGTTTAGGGTATAGGGCTTTCAGATTTTAGGCTTGGGGGTTTAGGTCTTTTTTTTTAATTAATTAATTAATTAATTTTTTTATAGGTAGGGAGGGAAGTGGGTTACAACCAGGAGGCTCAAACTTGAGACCTCTTGGTGAGTGTGGGTTTTTTGCACACCACAGCTCACCAACTACGCTAGGCAGTTGTTTTCATGGGGTTTAGGGTTTGGGAATTATAGTTTAAGATTTAGGGTTTGAGGTGTAGGGTGTTAGGTTTAGGGTTTAGGGTTTAGGGTTTAGGGGTTAGGGGTTTAGTATTTTGTGATAAGTGTTTAGGGTTTAGCGTTTTAGGGTTTGCGGCGTAGTGTTTGGGTTTTAGGTTTTAGTGTTTAGGGTATAGGTTTAGGAAATATGGTTTAGGGTTTAGGGTTTAAGGTTTGGGGTTTATGAAAGGGTTTAAGCTTTTGGGATTTGGGTTATCGGTTTAAGGTTTTGGGTTTTTTGGTTAACAGTTTAGGGATTAGGGTTTTGAGTTTAATGTTTTGGGTTTAAATTTTTGGATTTAGGTTTTAAGGTTTAGGGTTTAGGGTTTGGGGTTTGGGATTCAAGGCTTAGGGTTTTGGCTTTAGGGTTCAGGGTTTGGGTTTAGGGTTTTGGGCTTATGGTTTAGGGATTAGGGTTTTTGGGTTTCGGGATTAGGGTTTTAGGGTTTAAGGTTTAGGGTTTAGGGTTTAGGGTATAGGGTTTAGGTTTTAAGATTTAGGGATTAGGGTCAAGGGATTTATGGTTTAGGCTTTTGTTTAAGGTTTAGGGTTTAGGGATTAAGATTTAGGGTTTAGGATTAGGGTTTGGAGTTTAGGCCTTAGGGATTTGGGTTTCTGGTTTAGGGTTTTTGGTTAACGGTTTAGGGTGTAGGGATAAGGGTTTAGGGTTTGGGGTTTACGTTTGGGGTATGAGGTTTAGGGTTTATGTTTTGGGGTTTAGGGTATAGGGTGTAGGGTTTAGGGTTTAGGTTTTAAGGTTTAGGGTTAAGGGTTTAAGGTTTAGGTATTAGGGTTTTAGGATTTAGGTGTTTAGGATTTAAGGTTTAGGGTTTAGGGTTTTGGGTTTAGGTTTTAAGGTTTGGGGTTTAGGGTTTACGGTTTAGTGTTTAGGGTTTTAGGGTTTAGGGTTTAGGGTTATTGTGTAGGGTTTATTATTTAGGTTTTAAGGTTTCGAATTAAGGGTTGAAGGTTTAGGGCTAAGTGTTTAAGTTTTAGGGTTTAGTGATTAGGGTTATGGGTTTAGGGTTTGGGGTTTAGGATTTGGGGTTTAGGCTTTAGGGTTTTGTCTTTAGGGTTTAGGGTTTATGGTTTAGGGTTTAGGGTTTAGAATTTAGGATTTAGGGATTAAGGTTTTAGGGTTTAGGGTTTAGGGTTTAGGGTTTAGTGTTAACTATCTAGGTTTTAAGGTTTAAGGTTTAGGGTTTAAGTTTTAGGGTTTAGTGTTTAAGATTTAAGGTTTGGGGATTAGGGTTTGGGGTTTAGGCATTAGGTATTGAGTTTTGGGTTTTGGGGTTTGGGTTAACGATTAAGGGTTTAAGGTTTTGGGTTTATTGTTTTGGTTTTAGATTTTAGGGTATAGGGCTTTAGGGTTAGGTTTTTGGGTTAGGGGTTGAGGTCTTAAGGATAGGGTTTAGGGTTTAAGGTTTTAGGGTCTAGGGATTGTGGGTTAGGGTTTAGCATTGAGGATTGAGGGTTTAGGTTAAAGGTACAGGGTTTAGGGTTTAGGGTTTAGGGATTAGAGTTTAAGGTTTAGGGTTTAGGGTTTGGGCTTTGGGGTTCAGGGCTAATTTTGGGTTTGGGGTATAAGGTTTAGTGTTTAGGGTTTATGGTTTAGGGTTTAGGATTTTGGGCTTAGGGTTTAAGAATAAAGGTTTTTGGGTTTAGGGTTTAGGGTTTAGGGTTTAGGGTTTAGGGTGTAGATTTTAGGATTTTGGCTTTAGGGTTTAGGATTCTAGGTTTTAGGGTTTAGGGTATACGGTGTAGGGTTTTTGGGTTTATGGTTTAGGGTTTAGTGTTTAAGGTTTAGGGTTTAGGTATTAGTGTGTATGGTTTATGGTTTAAGGTCTAGGGTTAAGGGTTTGGGATTTAAGCCTTAGAGTTTTGTTTTTAGGGTTTTGGGTTTTGGGTTTTGGGTTTAGTGTTTTGGGTTAAGGTTTTAGTGTATAGGGCTTTAAGGTTTAGGTTTTGTGGTTAGGAGTTTAGGTTTTAGGGATAAGGGTTTAGGATTTGGAGTGTAGGGTTTGAGGTGTAGGGTTTAGGATTTAGGGTTTAGGGTTCTAGGTTTAGGGTATAAGGATTAGGGTTTGGGGGTTTAGGGTTTAAGGTGTAGGTTTTAGGGGCTTTTGGTTTTATGGTTTAGAATTTAGGGTTTAGGGTTTAGGGATTAGGATTTTAGGGTTTAGTGTTTAGGGTATAGAGTGTAAGGTTTAGGGTTTAGATTTTAAATATTAGGATTTAGGGTTTAAGGTTTAGGGTTTATTGTTTAAGGTTCAGGGTTTAGGGATTCGGGTTTAGGTATTAGGCTTTATGGTTTTGGGTTTAGGGATTAGGGTTTTGGATTAATGGTTTAGGGTTTTGGGTTTATTGTTATGGGTTTAGGTTTTAGTGAATAGAGCTTTAAGGTTTAGGTTTTAGGGTTAGGAGTTTAGGTTTTAGTGATGTTTAGGGTTTTTGGGTTTAGGGTTTGGGTGTATGGTTGAGGGTATAATCTTTTGGGTTTAGGGCTTAGGGTTTGGGGTTAGTGGTTTAGGGTTCGTGTATAGTTCTTTTAGGGTTAGGTGTTAATTTTTTAGGCATTAGGGTTTCATGTTCAGGGTTTTAAGGTTTAGGGTTTATGTTTTAGGATTTAGAGTTTACGGCATAGGGTATAGGCATTAGGCTTTAAGGTTCAAGGTTTAGGGTTTAGTGTTTTGGGTTTAGGTTTTAGTGAATAGGGCTTCTGGGATTAGGATTTTGGGTTAGGAGTTTTGGTTTTATGGATAAGGGTTTAGGGTTTTGAGTTGATGGTTTAGGGTAAAGGCTTTTTGGTTTAGAGTTTAGGGTTAGTGGTTTTGGGTTAGGGTAGAGTTCTTTAGGGTTTATAGTTTAGGGTTAGGTGTTAAATATTTAGGTATTAGGGTTTCAAATTTTGGGTTTTAGGGTTTATGGTTTTGGGTATAGGGTATAGGGTATAGGCATTAAGCTTTAGGGTTTGAGGAGTAGGGTTTGGAGTTTAGGGTTAGGATTTAGGGTGGTGGCTTTAAAGTTAAGGATTAGGTTAGTCTTCAGGTGTTTGGGTTGAGGGGGGTTTTAGGCTTTGGACTTTGACTGTCATTGTCTCGTTATACGTCTATTACTAAATAAAATGACTCAGTTAACAAATTAAAGTATATTTTGTATCAGAAAAAATGCCGACGAGCATTTAGTATGAGATGCAAAGCCATAAGTTTGAGTTACTTAGCAAAAACATTGTAGATTACTGGACTTGGACCATCATTGTCTTGTCGGGATTCTCTGACTAGTCAAGTGACTTGATTAACAATTTAAGTGCATTTCATATGAAAGAAAAAATCGTAGGACTAACAATTGGTATCAAAGTATAAGCCATAAATTTGAATTACTTAGAAAATAATGGAGATTATAGGACTTAGACTGTCCTGTCTTACTTAAGAAATGAAAATACAAAATTGTGAAACTAACAATTGATATCTGAGCCAAAGCCATAAGTTTGAGTTATTTAGCAAACAATGGAGATAATTGGATTTAAAAATATCATTGTCCCATCGTGACTCAATGACTTCAACCAAGTAGGGAAGGCCCTGCATTAGAGGAGGTAAAATCTGAAAGAAAAATTACATTCTATAATAGACCTTAAACTCAACATCATCCTTCACTAAACTATTCAACTCCTCTGGGAAATCCTGAGGTTGAATAATAATCTCATCTTGGGTAATTGGAAAAGATGCCAAAAAATCAGCTGCCTATTCATCTCTCTCCATACATGCTTAAACTCTTTCCTTAGTAAAGACCTCAAAGTAATCTGGATATTACTTTTAAGTATATTGATTTTCCAAGGCCCTTCAACCACACCATTTAGAATGTCTATAGCCACTTTGGACTTTGACCGAATAGACACTCCCATTATATTCTTTTCCACATAAATGATAAGTCCTCTAAGAATAGCAAATAGTTCCAGACACAAGACATTTGAACCTTTTCCCAAACTAGCAAAAGCAACAAGTGGCACCACCTTCCTATCTCTGATCGATCATTCCTCCATATGACGATCTATCATATGTCAGAGAACCATCACAATGTAAAGCAACCATATCCTCTGGTGGCCGAAACCAGGAACAAGCTCTTGGACTCCTACTTTCCAAGTGACTATAATTTCTCAACTTGCTATTACGATCTGCTCTCTAGAGTTGCATTCATCCATAAAATTTATAGTTGAGCACTTTACTTTAACTTCAGAAATTATAGCTTCCATAGTCTGTGATCTATTTTGGATTTTGGATTTGAAAATCCTGAAGTTTATTTCTTACCATATGTATTGTACAGTGGCAGAGAAAGCTAACTTCCTCACAACTCTTAATGGATCACCATCATGAAACTCATTTATAACCCCACACTGCAAGCCCCATAATATTATCAAAAAATTTTCCCTTTTGATTGTAAATTAATGCAACCTCCCCCCACTAGGTGTTAGGGTTTCGGGTCCAGGTTTTAAAGTTTAGGGTTTAGGGTTTAGGGTTTAGGGTGTAGGGTTTTAAGCTTTAAGGTTTAGGGTTTAGGGTTAGGCTTTAGGGTGTAGGGTTTTTAGAATTTAGGGTTTAGGAGAATGGTTTAGCATTCAGGTATTAGGGTTTAGGGTTTAGGGTTTAGGGTTGAGGGTTGAGGGTTTTAGGTTTTGGGTTTAGTGTTTGAGCCACATAGCAAACTCTGGTGGAGATTATTGGACTCTGACTATCTTATCTCGTCATACCTCTATTACTAATAAATTGACTTGCTTAACTAATTAAAGTATATTTGGTATCAGAGCAAATATCGACGAACAATTAGTATTAGAGGCAAAGCCATAAGTTTGAATTACTTAACTAACACTGTAGATTATTGGACTTAGATTGTCCTTGTCTCATTGTGATTCTCTGAATAGTCAAGTGACATGCTTAACAATTTAAAGTTCTTTTTTTATCAGGGAAAAAAAAGAGGACTAACAATTGGTATCATAGCATAAGCCATAAGTTTGTGTTACTTAGCAAACTCTTGAAATTATTAGACTCTAACTATCATTGTCTCGTTATACC
This sequence comes from Macadamia integrifolia, assembly GCF_013358625.1. NCBI lineage: Eukaryota > Viridiplantae > Streptophyta > Magnoliopsida > Proteales > Proteaceae > Macadamia > Macadamia integrifolia. The sequence goes on from NW_024870483.1 coordinate 243,985, forward strand.
TCTATTATTGATAAATTGACTTACCTAACCAATTAAAGTATAGTTGTATCAGAGCAAACGACGGCTAACAACTAGTATCAGAGCCAAAGCCTTAAATTTGAGTTACTTAGTAAACAGTGGAGATTAATGGAATTAGGCTGTCATTGCCTTATTTTGACTCTATGACTAATTAAATGACTTGCATAACAAATTAATGTACATTTATTATCGGAGTAAAAATGACTTACAAAAAGTATCAGAGTCAAAGCCATAAGTTTGAGTTATTTTACAAATACTAGAGATTATTTGACTTAAACTATCATTATTTCGTTGTGACTCTATGACTCATTAACTGGCTTGCTTAAAAAATAAAAGTATATTACATATTTGAGTAAATGCTGACTAATAATTTGTATCAGAGCTTAAGCCACAAGTTTCAATTTTATAAAAAAAAAATGGAGATTATTGGATTTAGAATGTCATTGTCTTGTCTTGATTCTAGAAATTGTCAAATGACTTGGTTAAGAAACGTAGTACATTTGGTGTCGGAGAAAAAATCATAAGACTATTAATTGGTATCAGAGCCAAAATCATAAGTCTGTGTTACTTAAAAAATAATTTAAATAATTGGAGTTAAACTATCATTGTCTAGTCATGACTTTATGACTAATCAAATGACTTGCTTAACAAATTAAAGTATATTTGGTATTAGAGCAAATGCCAACTAATAACTAGTATCAGATCCAAAGCCATAAGTTTGATCCCCTAGAAAACTCTAGAGATTATTGGACTTTGACTATTATTGTCTCGTCATACCTCTATTACTAATAATTTGACTTTCTTAACCACTTAAAGTATATTTCGTATCAGAGCAAACGCTGACGAACATTTAGTATCAGAGGCAAAGCCATAAGTTTTTACTTAGCAAACACTATAGTTTAAGACTCATCGTGACTCCCTAACTAACCAACTGACTTGCTTAACAAAATAAATAAATTTAGTATCGGAGCCAAAGACATAAGTTTAAATTACTTATAAAGCAATGGAGATAATTTGAGTTAGACTGTCATTTTTTGGCTTAAGTTTCAGAATTTAGCGTTTAGGATATAGGGCTTAGTGTTTAAGGTTTAGTGTTTAAGGTTTATGGTTTATGGTTTAGGGTTTATGGTTTAGAGTTTAGTATGGAGGCTTTAAGCTTTAGGGTTTAGTATTAGGGTTTAGGGCTTTAGGTTTAGGGTTTAGGGACTAGGGTTTAGGGTTTAGATTTTAGGGTTTAGGGTTTAGGTTTATGGTTTAGGGATTAGGGTTTAGGGTTTAGATTTTAGGGTTCCGAGTTTAGGGCTTATGGTTTTGAGTTTTAGGCTTTTATATTTTAGGGTTTAGGTTTTGTGATTTTAGGGTTTCGGGTTTAGGCTTCAGGGTTTAGGGCTTTGGGTTAAAATTTTAGGGTTTAGGTTTTATTGTTTTGAGTTTAAGTTTTAGTGTATAGGGCTTTAGGGTTTAGGATTTACGGTTTGGAGTTTAGGTTTTAGGGACAAGGGTTTATGGTTTAGGACTTAGGGTTTAGGGTTTTAGGGTTTTAGTGTTAAGGGTTTCGGGTGTAGGGTTTAGGGTTGAGGATTTAGGGTATAGGCTTCTGGGTTTAGGGTTTAGGGTTAGTGGTTTAGGGTTGAGAGATAGGGTTGTTCTTTAGGGTTTATGGTTTAGGGTTAGGTGTTAAATTTCTAGGTTTTAGGGTTTTGGGATTTAGAGTTTAAGGTTTATGGTTTCGATTTAAGGGTTTAGAGTTTAGGGTAGAGGGTATAGGCATTGAGCTTTAAGGTATAGGGTTTAGGGGTTAGCGTTTAGAGTTTAGGGATTAGAGTTTAGGGTTTAGGATATAGTGTTTAGAGTTGAGTTTAGGATAATGGTAAAGCTTTTAGGTTTTAGGGTTGAGGGGGTTTAGGGTTTTATATTTTGGGTTTAGAGTTTGAGTCACTTAGCAAACTCTAGAGATTGTTAGACTTTGATTGTCATTGCCTTGTTATACATCTCTATTACTAATAAACTGACTTCTTAGCTAATTAAATTATATTTAGTATCAGGGGCAGTGCCAACGAACAATTAGTTTGAGTTACTTAGCAAACACTGTAGATTATAGGATGTAGACTGTCATTGTCATGTCATGATTCCCTAACTAGTCAAGTGACTTGCTTGACAATTTAAAGTGCATTTCGTATTAAAGAAAAAATTGGACTAAAAATTGGTATCAGAGTATACGCTATAAGTTTGAGTTACTTAAAAATTAATGGAGATTATTGGACTTAGACTATCATTGTCTCGTTGTGAGCATATGAATAATCAACTAACATGTGTAAGAAACTAAAGTACATTTGGTCTAGTATCATTATCTTAAACTGTGGAGAAAATTAGACTTAAACTAACATTGTCTCATAATGACTTTATGACTAATCAACAGACTTGCTTAACAAATTAAAGTATAGTTGGTATCCGAGCAAACACCGATTAACAACTAGTATCAGATCCATAACCATAAGTTTGAGTTACTTAGCAAAATCTGGAGATTATTAGACTTTAACTGTCATTGTCTCGTTATACCTCAATTACTCGTAAACTGACATGCTTAACTATTTAAAGAATATTTGGAATCAGGGCAAACGCCGACTAACAATTAATATCAAAGCCAAAGCCATAAGTTTGAATTACTTAGTAAACAATGGAGATAATCAGACTTAAACTATCATTGTCTCATTGTGGCTATGACTGATCAGCTAACTTGCTTAACAAATTAGAGTATATTTGGTTTCAAAAAAATGCCGACTGACAATTTGTATCAGATGCATAACTATAAGTTTGAGTTACTTAGCAAACTCTAGAGGATATTAAACTTTGACTATCATTGTCTCATCATACCTCTATTACTCATAAGCTGACTCGCTTAACCAATTAAAGTATATTTGGTATCAAACCAAACGCCGACTAACAATTAGTATCGGAGCCAAAGCCATAAGTTAGAGTTACTTAACAAACACTGATGATTATCGGACTTAGAGTATTATTATCTCGTCATAATTCTATGACTAATAAATTGAATTGTTTAACAAATTAAACATATTTGGTATCAGAGCTAACACCGATAGATAATTAGTATCAGAGCCAAAGCCATAAGTTTGAGTTACTTAGCAAACACTGGAGATTAATGGAATTAGGATTTCATTGCCTCGTCGCGGCTCTATAACTAATTAATTGACCTTTTTAATAAATTAAAGTATATTTATTATCAGAGAAAAAATTGTCAGACTAACAATTGGTATAAGAGCCAAAGCTATAAGTTTTATTCACTTTGCAAACACTAGAGATTATTAGACTTAAACTACCATTGTCTCATTATGACTCTATGACTAATCAAATGACTTGCTTAACAAATTAAAGTATATTTTGTATCTGAGCGAACGCCGACTAACAATTAGTATCAGAGCCAAAGCCTGGAGATTAATGGAATTAGGCTATCATTGTCTCGTCATGACTTTATGATAAATCAATTGACTTGCTTCACAAATTAATGTACATTTATTATCAGAGAAAAAATGTAAGACTAACAATTGGTATCAATGCCAAAGCCAAAAGTTTGCGATACTTTGCAAAGAGAGTATTAGACTTAAGCTATCATTGCCTTATTGTGACTCTATGACTAATCAACTAACTTTCTTAACAAATTAAAGTAAATTTTGCATCTAAGAAAACTCTGACTAACAATTAGTATCTCATTACTTAGCAGGCACTGGAGATTATTGGACTTAGACTGTTATTGTCTCGTTGTAACTCTTTGAGTAATCCCTGAACCCTAAACCTAAACCCTAAACCTAAATCCTAAACCCAACCCCCTGAACCCCGAACCCTAAGTCGTTAAGCAAAACCCTAAGCACTAAACTCTAAACCCTAAACTTTAAACCCCACACCCTAAACCAGAATCCCAAAACTCTAAACCCTAAACCCTAAACTCTAAACCATAAACCCCAAATCCTAATTCTTAAATCCTAAACTCTATACCCTAAAGCCTAAAGCCTATAACCTAAACCTTAAACCCTAAACCCTAAATCCAACACGCTACACCATAAACCCTAAACTATAAACCCTAAGCCGAAAACCCTAAAACCTAAAGCCTAAATCCTATACCCAAAACCCTAAAGCCAACAGCCTACACCACAAACCCTAAACTCTAAACCCTAAACCAAAAACCCAACACAACAAACCCTAAATCCTAAACTATAATCCCCAAACCCTCAACCCCTTAACAACAACTGCGTAGCTCAGTTGGTAAGTTTTGGTGTGCAAAAATCCCACACTCACCAGGAGGTCTCAAGTTCAAGCCTCCTGGCTATTACCTACTTCCCTCACTACCTATTAAAAAAAAAAAAAAAAGCCCTGAACCCCTTAGCCTAAACCCTAAAGCCCTATACCCTAAACCCAAAACCCCAAAACCTAAACCCTAAACCATAAAAGCCTAAAACCCTTAACCCTAAACCCTGAACTCTAAACCAAAACCCTAAACACAAAACCCTAAACCTTAAACACTAAAACCTAAAACCTAAACCCTAAACCCTAAACCCTAAACCCTAAACCCCAAAGTCTAATCCTTAAACCCTAAACCCTAAAGCTTAAACCTTAAACTCTAATCACAAAGAACCTTAAAGCCTTTACACTAAACCCTAAACCTTAAACACTAAAACCTATACCCTAAATGCTAAATCTTGAAACCTAAACCAGAAAATGACAGTCTACCTCCAATTGTCTCCATTGATTTCTTAGTAACTTAAACTTACGTCTATGGCTCCGATTCCAAATTTACTTTAATTTTTAAAGCAAGTCAGTTGATTAGTTAGAGAGTCACGAAAAGATAATGATTGTCTAAAACTTTATGGCTATGGCTTTGATATCAATTGTTAGTCTTACAATTTTTTCTCTGATACCAAATGTACTTTAGTTTCTTAAGCAAGTCATTTGCATATCCATAGACTCATGATGAGACAATGATAGTCTAAGTCCAAGGATTCTCTCCTATGCTAGAAGATTGCAGTTGAATTCCTCAGACCTACAAGGATGCTATATATACTGGTCAAGAATTTTTGCATTACCAAGTAGTCTTATAGCAAAGGAGGAGTCAATTTTTTGAATTTTTTATGGTCTGGTCCCTCTTTGGAAAAGAAGACACATTTTATTTCCTGGGATGCTGTATGTAAACCTAAGGTTTCTAAGGAATGGAGAATGGCAGACTACTCCAACTACAACTCTTGATCTTAGTATCCCTACTTCACTATGGTGAGGACTTGGTGGTATGGAAAGGAGATCCTACATGTGTGTTTACTACTAAATCAGCATGGGAGACAGTAAGGAGGTAAGAGCGAAAGGTGGACTAGAAGAAATAAGTATGGTTTGAAGGCAACATACCTCGGCGTTCATTCACAGCTTGGAGATGTTTAGTTGAGACTCTACCAACAAAAGATCAGCTCACTAAGAGGAGGATGAACAATAGTCCCCAATGCATTTTCTGTTGGGCTGGTAGGAAAAGAAGGAATCATCTATTTTTTGAATGTCGATATACTAATGCTATATGGGAGAAGGTTGCCCTACTATGCTTTCAAAATGGAAAGAAATCAGATAGTGTCATGGAATTGCATTGTGGGTAAAAAATGAATTTCATGATAATGATCCTCTCAGAGTAGTTGGAAATTAGCTTTTTATGCCACAGTACAACACATATGGCAAGAAAAAAACTTTAGGATTTTAAATCAAAAATCCGAACTACTCTACAGATTATGGAAGTCATAATTCCATAAGTAAAAGTGAAATGTTTAACAATGAATTTTATAGCTGAATGCAACCCTAAAAATCATTTTTAGTAACAACTTGGGGAATCAAAGTCACTTGGAAAATTTTGATCCCTAGAGCTTGTTGCTGGTTTCTGCCACCTGAGAGAGTGGTAGCATTGTATTGTGATGGGGCCCTTACATATGATAGGGCAACCTATGGAGGGCTGACTCGAGATAGAAGGGGGAAGCCCATTATAGCTTATGTGGGAATGGGAGATGTTACAAGTATATTATGGCTGGAATTAAAGGCTACTCTTTGAAAAATAAACATTTGTGTGGGGAGGAATATCATGGAGGTATCAAAGATCAGATTCGAAACTGGTCATTGACATGTTAAATGGTGTAGTAGAAGGTCCATGGCAATCCAGAGTTATCAGAAGTGTAATCCTAAATATCTCAAAATATCTAGAAAGAAAGAAATTCAAACATGTTGTAGGGAAACAAACAAACCAGTTGATTTTATGGCCCCTTATGCAACTGGTTAGGGAGGGACTATTCATTATTTAGTCTCAGGATTTTCCAAAAGAGCTGAATAGTTTAGTTAGAGACGATTCTGAATTTAAGATCTATTACAGATTGTAATGTTCCTTTTTTAATTCATTTGTAATGTAGGGCTTGTCCTGCTTGGTATCAAGGAATCTTTTTTCCTTTATTTTGGTCTGTCCATAGAAAGAAAATAAGACTGGCATAGTTTGTATATTCTATTTTTTTCTTAATACAATCACATCACTTATCAAAATAAAAAACAAAACCTAAACCCTAATCCTTAAATCCTATACCCTAAACCCAAAAACCTAAACCTGGAAACCCTAAACCTAAAACGCTAAATCCTAAACCTCACAGCCTAAATCCTATACCATAAGCCCTAAACCCTAAACCCTAAAACTTGAACCCTAAACCTTAAACCCTAAGCCCAAAACCCTATAACCCTAATCCCTAAAACCTAAACCCAAAACACTAAACACTAAATCCATAACCCTAAAGCCTAAACTCCAAACTCTAATCCCCAAAACCTTAAATCCTAAACCCAAAACACACAACCGTAAACCCAAAACACAAAACCGTAAACCCAAAACCCAAACCTAAAGCCTAAACCCAAACCCTAATCCCCAAACCCTAGACCCAAAACTCTAATTCCTAAAACGTACCCAAAACTCTAATTCCTAAACCCTAAACCCTAAACCCAAAACCCTAATCCGGAAAACCTAAACCCTTTAAACCCTCCCTAAACCCTAAACCCTAAACCCTAAATCCTAAACCCCAAACCCAAAACCCTAAATCCAAAACTATCAAACCCTAAACCCAAAGCCGCAAACCCTAAACCCTAAATCCTAAACCCCAATCCTAAACCTTAAACCATAATCCTAAACCTTAAACCATAATCCTAAACCCTAAACCTTAAACCCTAAACCCTAATCCCTCCAACCTGAACCCTAAACCCTAAACCTTAAACCCTGTACCCTAAACTCAAAACCCTTAAACCCTAAACCCCAAACCCTAAACTCTAATTCCTAAACCCAAAACCTTAACACTAAACCCTAAACCTTAAACCTTAAACTCTAATCCCTAAAACCTAAACCCTAAACCCTAAACCCTAAACCCTAAACCCTAAACCCTAAATCTTAAACCCTATACCCTAAACACGAAACCCTAAACCCTAAACCCTAAACCTAAAACCCCAAACCTTAAATTGTAAACCTGAATCCCTAAAACCTAAACCTTAAACCCTAAACCCAGAACCCTGAACCCAAAACATACTTACATACAAATCAATAACATTCAAGAAGAACATCTCCACTTCATCCATCCTGCTCTAATTCTTTGTGCTATACAATCGGTTACCCCATCCTTTAATTATGAATGAACCAATGGACTTAAAATTATTACTTTATGATATCTCTTTATCATCTATTTTCACCATCCCACTTTTCTTCCTATTTCTACTTAAGTTGCCCTACATATATTATGCTTTTATTTCACTTATCTTAGAACTTTTTCTTTTGCTAATAGTCTGCATGTATACTAAGCTCAATATAATAGGGATGTACAGAATTTACATCCAAACATTCCAAAATGAAACAAATATATATTTAAGAATACAAAAAAAGCTTAGAGCTCCACCTTCAGCAGTGCCATTAGCTGAAGACCTTTTTGGCCAAATGAACAATAGATAACTTATTCAAAGAATGCCTAAAAGTACATAATTCAAAATGAAAATGTGATCTTTGAACACTATCCCATATAACATCTTGATATACAAAATTGGGATACAGTGGCCAATAACAAGAAGACTGACTGAGAGAACATTTCTTTGCAACGCATGCAAAGAAAATCTGCAATCGGATTCCCTTCTTGCACCAATATGATATATGCCACTTAATTGTGTAAAGTACTTATAGCAAATCCATTGCTGCTGAAATCCCATGGAATGTTCCAGTTTATAATTGAGGCAACAACTGAACTTGAGTCACACCTAAATCCAAATTCTCTTAACCCCTTTTCCTTACCTAGGACAACAAAGAAAGTAGAGAATTTTATAAAATAGTTTGTAGCTTTTTGGTGTACATGTCTTGTATTCCTTTGTCGTTTAATCCAGGGAATACCAGTGCAGGTGCCTTGACGGAACAAAACGGCTGTCACAATTGCTGGTAAGCAGGCCGTGGGGGTTGCAAGGGAGCAAGAGGCCCCCCTGCATACTGAGGGTGTAGGGGTCACAGCTCCCTGCTCGAATTTTTTTATTTGAAGGTAGTTTTGTACTTTCCAGATTAAGTTTTTCGCTATATATTTGTAGTGAAGTTTACTTTTCTCTATAAGCAGTACTGAGAGGTGTGAGGATGAGTATTGTAACCCTATTCTCTATTAATAGTGAAGCAGAATCTCATCTCACCGAAGACATAGGCAATCTTGTCGAACCTCGTAAATCTCCATGCATTGTTTGTTCTTATTTTTCCATTACTTTCTGCTTCGCTTTTGGGTTGCGTTTCTACAAAATGGTATCATAGCTCTAGTTTTCCGTTTTCTAGGGTCTGCTATCATATGGCAGGGAAGGGATCAAATGTCAAGTATGACACCAAGCGGTTGAATGGAAAGAACAAATTCACCCCTGACATCAAAGGATGAAGGATCTTCTGATACAATAGGGTTCGGCGAAAACATTATTGGGGAAGTGAAAAAACCTGCAAAAGTTACTAATGAAGAGATGGGAATAGTTCAGATCACCAATAGAATTTCTGCAAAACCTTGCCGCACTTGCAAAACTTAGATTTCCCATTGAGCAACCATCAATGTTGAACTTAACTACCTCTGGCTTCATCCAATTAAGACACCTTAATGATCCTGTCTAGTTGTAAACTTGCAATTTGCTTTGAATCGTTTCGAGAGGACTAGATCATCAACAGAAACTACTCTAACGTCATAAAGGAAGATGCTCCACTAATGTCATGCATAATCATGTTGAAGACTTGAGATGATAGTCTACCTTTTCCCTTCAAATATGTATGTATTTCTTTCCATTTATTCTAAGGTGGATCTCCATAATTCTAACTTGGATTTTATCCCTGCTTTTGTCTCATCCACCAAAACTATATCATCAACAAAAAATATACCAATGGACATACTCTTGAATATTTCTTTACGCTCATCTATGATTATAACAAAAATAAGAGGAGCTTAAAATTGATCCATAGTGTAACAACAATATTGAGAATTCACCAACATGTAACCCACAGTCCTTACCCTAGTCACTCTTCGTACTATTATACAGATCTTCAATTATATTTACATATTTACTCAAAACACTTTTGACATCCACTAGATAATCTCTAGGAAAGTTATCATAGATTTTTCAATGTCAACAAATACCATATATAGAGGTCATTCTTACATTAAATAGAAATCTTATTTTTTTTAAATCACTACCACAATGCTTCTCTACCATATCTTTGTCATTCTTTGTGTGCTCAAGATCCTATTAAAAGACCTCATTAGTCAATTATATCTCTAATGCCTAAACTATTCCAGACCTATGTTAGAATATCGTCTACACCCAATAATGTTTTCCTATTTTCATCATCTCTAAAGCTTCATTTACTTGAGACACCCTTATCTTCTTATGGTATATATCTTATGCTTTATGATTTTTTAGGTTTATTGAAACATTCTGGATAATTATTGCTTGTATTGATTTTATCAGTAAACTGCATTATAATTTTTCCATTATTTAATTTCTCATTATTTATTAATACATTCTCAATCTCACCTTTAATGCATCTAATTTATCAGTAAACTGCTTTATAATATTATTTTCCCTAATATTTGTTATTAGTTTACTTTTTTTAACTCTCTTTTGTGCCTTATATGTTACTGAGAACCACATATTCTTGGTTCTTGCTTTATTTGTATTTTCTTAGCTCCAATAAAAAAATTATACATTTTAAAATATTTCCCATCCTTAATTTTTTGTTTATAATTTCTTAAAACTAGATTTCTTAACCTTAACAGCAGCTTGTACTTCATCTTCTCCTTACAAATTTCCGTAGATGAATATCATTCTCCTTTACAGATTTTCCTAAAACTTCTTTATGGTATATTCTCAATAGAATTAGACATCTCACTCTACATCATATTTGTGTTTTCATTTTAAGTTTCAATTTTCTAAGTATACTACATTATCAGTACAATGTCTTTATCTTTTCTCTTTTTTAATTTTCACCACCTTATAGGGAGTCTAGGAGATAATGTTACACCTATGTCCTAACCCCGATCTAATTTGAACCATTGTAATAGGTCTCAGACTAGAAGTGGAAAGTACCATCGGGTTTTAACTTACGACAGCTCATTGAAAAAGGGGGAAAGATGACCCCACTTGCTTGCGTATTTCATACCAGTGCAACTGGAGAGGATTCTAGCCTTTCGATCCTAGATGGTAAGTCACCCGACACCTCCCTACCTAAGTCCCGGCACATGCTAAAATTTTAGGAAGAACATGACCATAGGCTAGGGAAAATCCTTTGGGAAGGACCAAGTGGGGACAATCGGAAGTCAAGGCATAACACCACCTTGACCACCAAAAACAGCCTGGGCTGAATCCGGTGGCAAATTTTTTATGGCTCTTTAGGCTATTGATTGGGTTCTGATCCTGATGGGCCCCAACACCCACATCGTGAACAACTCTGGATGACCCCACACACCCTCCCACACCTTTTCTCATAACTTATACTCTATATGAGTCTAAGGAGGTGGGTCCATGTGTCCCTAATTACGGAATAACCTCCTTGGACCAGACAAGGACCAACCAAATTGGCCCTAAGGATATGACTTACTATAAATAGGAGAGGTGAGTTCATTTCTCACCTCTCACTTGTCCAAAATGTGGGAGAGTGAAAGAAGAGGAGAGAAAGGAAGAGAAGGAATGAGAAGAACAAGGAGAAGAGAGGAGGAGCTCACCTTAGCTCTCGGCTTCGTAACTTCTTGCCAGAATCTTATCGGAGGTAGGTGCCAACTTCCTAGTATAGTTGAGCAAGAAATTCCGCTTAGGCCCTGGCACCTCCCAGAACTTAGGTGAGTGTCATTTCACTTCCCTAGTGTGATTGCCAAGTTTAAACTAAGTCAGGTGAGCTCCAGCAATAGCCTTGATCAAGTGACTAGTTAGGGTTTTGATCTTTTGATCATTGTATCTCCCAAACGGCTTGGTGAAATCAGAATTTTTTAGCTTAAAATGAAGGTGGAAAGACCCTCTACAAGCTCCACAGAATAAGCCCGACAATTGGGGCCGAGCCATGTAGCCCCAAATCTATGGATTCATTTTTGAGAATCCACTGGAAACACCGACCAAAAACAACCTAGGCTATTTCTGGTGGTATATTTTCGATGAAGTTCCATCTCTTAAGAGCTCTCCATTTAGTCCACTAGAAACATGACTAATATTTCGGTGGATTTCAACCCTATTTCCTGTACATATTTCTGGTGACCCTCCCAAGACTGTCAAAAATTGATAGAACCTATACCCTTGGGGGTAAGCCCTATGGGCCTCCTTTGCTATTTTCGACACCCATTAACGTTCAATTACCTTTGTACCTATGATAGAGACGCACACATACAACGAGATCAAAAGTGAGTTGAACACTCGGTGACATACTCGAAACCCCTTTCCTCCAAGTACAACTAAGTGAGGGATGGCTAATTTTAGTTTGTGGAGTGTTTCATATTTTTAAAGCTACTCACATGTGCTAGAAATTATGAATGCTCTCTAATCTAAATGTATATGTGATCCTTATGACATGTTATATTCTTAAATTCTTCTGATATGGAATTATAAATTATGATATATTATGTATGTTGAGATGTGTGGCGGGATCCGGTGTGGTGGAGGCGGTTCTATTACCATGATCGCCGTGTGGATGTTGCATTCATGCATTGATTATGTGCCTTAGATTAGATAGAGTCACAGAATGCACTTTGTGGCCTATGGTGATTCCGGTATTGTGTACTCTGGGACTATACTTAGAAATGGGTATACTTTGTGGTCGATGGGGATTCTGGTATTGCGCAGCCTATACTCAATTGCTTCTATGTCATGGGTTATACTTTGTGGCCGATAGTGATTTTGATATCTTGTACCCCAGGACTATGCTTGGAAATGGACATGCTTTGTGGCCGATGGTGATTCCGGTATTGCATAATCAATACTATTTGTATCTTTATGCAACACATATAGGATATTTGTGGTTAGGAGTTGACATTTCCTATGCTGTATCCCCTTGCCAATAGGGGTAAGGTGTTGGAAAACTCAATGATGGTATATTCGATGAACCTTTTCGGAATGTCATACCCACGGTACGATGTGATTGTTGCCAGAGGCAAAAAATAGTTCAACATGGTCGATGGTGATTCTGATGCTATAACTGCTAGGAGGGGATTATCAGGGGTTTTCTGGGTGACTAATGGTCACATTCCAGGATCGAAAGCTCCAAATCACGACTAGGGTTTGTATTGCTAGGTGACCGATGTATGAGTTCTAGGACTAGGGATATAGCCTAATGTATCATAGTAGCATTTACTAGACTTAGTTGTATGTTAGGTGGTTTAATAATCAAATGGATTGCATTATACGCATCATGAACTATGTGTTTTTTTCTGTACTCATGGAATCATGAATTATTATATGTATGTGGTTGATTGTGCTTGATTGTGTATAAATCCCACCACTCACTGAGCTAGTTGGAAGCTCACCCTACGTATATGTTGCTTTTTAGATGTTGATGCAGGTACAATGGTGCCTTTGGGTTGTGACTCTACATCCTCCGGACCCGAGTATGGAGTGATTGATTGGTGGATGCCAAAGACCAAAGAGCATGACTAGGTCTATGCATGTGACACCTTTGTTTATGCAGCACCATGAGTGGTTGGGTGTCCTTTTGTTATTCTGATATTGAATTGTGAATGGTATTCTTTTTGGGCTTATTATTTATAAGTCTTGGATATTGTAAACGAATAACTTGGTTATGGATATACAATATCATTAGATGATTCCCCATTTGAAGTTATGATTCAGCTATGATATACTTTGGTTCTATTGTAAATTATTTGGTTCAGTGTGTGAGATTGTGAATGTTAAGGTACTTCTATCAAAGGTCCTGTCTGGTAGAGGTGTAAGACGGGTAAGTGTCTTACCTCACACCGTTGGTACTCTTAAGTATTACTGGGAGCGGGGTGTGACAACTTGGTATCAGAACAAGATGCACAAATTAGGAGACATGTTTAGGTGTCAAAGCCATTTCATTATAAATAAGAACTTCAGTACATAAGCTTACACCAATTTCTTCAAATAAAATAACTGAAAACATGGAAATCCTAACCTTACCCAAAATTTCTTCAAATTCAAACTACCATAATAAAAGAACAAGAAACAAAGGTGCATAACTAAACCTAGAATATCACAACTGAAAGTAAAGCCAGCTATGCCAAAAAACATAAAACAAGGAAATCCTAAAACTACTATGGCATACATACGCCACTACTCCTGCGGGTTGTTTTGATTGTGCCCCAGCTTCAGGGACGGGACTCCCAGGGTACTGGACCCACCCTTCATCTGTCTCTCTATTGAAGCCACAAGATTGTCAAAGAGGCAATAGTTGCAATCCAGTCTCCAATCGGTTATCCACTCTTCTCAGGATGTTGTTGGTGATATCTAAAAGGGCCATCACGCCATTCAGCTCATACTCTCTAGGGCCCTTGGAAAAGAGAAAGCAATAGTAGTCCCCATAGCCTATGGGGGAGGTTGTGGAAACACTCCAGGAGGAGGTACGTGTGGAGTAGTCGGAGGCTCGGCACCATCCTGACCACCCCAATTGCCACCTCCTTGCTGGTCCTCTGCATCCATAGGTTGTTGCCCTTCTTCTTCCTCCTCCTTAGTCACCTCGTCCATATCTATGGTCATCTTCTTTAGGGACTCCTGGTTGAAGTCAAGGACATCAACCCCCCATAGTAGAGGTTCTCAGACCTTCGATCCTCAACTTTCACTACCATGGTTCACATCAGCAGGTAGGGAAGATGAATTGGCACCCTTATATAAACACAATAGGTGATATATGCTTGTAGGACAGATGCCTCATCATAATGTCCACTAGTGGGGAGGACATTCAACTGAATGGCTCGGTACACGACCTTTGGGGTCGTCATCTAAAAAGGGAAAGTAAAGAGGGGTGAGCACGTCATGCTCAATAAGGGGGTGGGGGCAAACAAGCAAACACAGTACAAATGATGTAATACCACATCTTATATGATGCACATGGGTTCATTTAACGCTACACTACTTCCTAGTCCACTACTAAGTCTAAAATCAATGGTATAGTGCTACGCAGTACGTCGGGCTTCAGGAATACAAGATTGTTGCATGCATGAGCCAGCCAATCTCGGAAAGAACCTCGATCCCCCGATTAAGCCCTAGGTTAGTAACCCTAGGAAGTCAAGTGTACAATATATCGTACCCCACTACTATCCATCTCTAGGTACAATATGTCATACCACGAAAGTGTATTGCTGATCAAGTAGCTATGGATTGGGATTAGTCAGTACCTATCCCCTTACTAACAAGGGGTTGTAACAGTCAGGTGGTGATAATCTAACCCACAAATTCTACATGATGCATAATCAATCATAAATCATTCACAACATGCATACAGTAAACATTAGGCACCTATTAGTGTCCCATCCTACCTGCCTTACCTGTTCCGGCTTCTTGTTCCAGAAGTCAGCGTCAGTAACAATAAAATAGTTATATACACACAACAAAATGCATGAGTCACAGGCAGAAACTAAAATAAGTGAACACTCCATAAATTAAGTTAGGGCACCCACTCACCTTGGTGTCTAATCTCCAGAAATCTGAACCCTTGACTCAATTATACGTCCTCACTGCAATTACATTTCCTATTGCACAAGACATCTCAATAATTATTTTAAATAAAATCCTACAATTCTACCCCAGTTTGTCTAAGTACATCACCTCAATTCCCAAATTCCAATTGGTTATTTGATTGTCCCCACTACATAGTCTAGGTTTCCAATTTCATTTACTACTAGAGTCACAAAAGGAAAAACTATTAGTGGGTCCCACACTTGGGTAGGGTGTCCCGGGGTCATACCAGCAACTTTTCACATTTATGGAATCCCTGAGCATTGTCCCTCATTCCCACCAGGTCTGTTTCTAGTGTAACCTAGTGTAACATAGGTATACAAACTCTAACAAGGGGTACAAAGCCTATAGGTCAGTATATCAGTCAAATAGGCTTCTGGAACTGCAATCGACAGGTTAGCTGGGTAGCAATTGGGGTTCGGATAAGTTCCATTCAGTGGTAGATGACTTAATTTGACTTCTTCAATGGTTTAAAGCCCTTCCACTGGTCCTGGCATGAGTAACACCTGCAAGTGGGAACAATCCTTCCCACATGGCAAAACATAGATGCCAACCAGTAGTCTTTTACTGGCACTCTCCTATGATTCACCTGCAGCCAGTCACACAAGAAAATTTATGGCACGGGTATGACAGAACAAGATCTCAAGAGAGGGAGGGCCAAAAGGGGGCCAAAATCTCAACTAGGAGAAGGGGAACATCAAGGAGGGGGGGATTATGGATGAGGAAGGCCCCATGAAACTATCATTAGCCTATTTCTAGGGAATACTGGATAGGCCATTGATGAAGACAGCCAAGTTTGGAGCTAACAATAAAGTAAGTGGCTTTCCAAATTTGATCAAAGATTGAGAGTTAGAAGTCCATCTACGAGGATTAAGCTCCATCCAAATATGAGAAATAGCAACTCCAAAAGCAAGCTTCCAAATAGTGTCAAACCTCCAAAAGGTAGGTCAATCTATATCCATTCTCTAGAAAAAGGAAGCATTCTTCTACGGGTAGGCCAATAGGAACAAACAACTCTTTTCAAATGGAGGAAGAGAAAGTGCAAGAAAATAAGAGGTGTCCCATATCTTCAGTGTCACTCCTACATAGATAACAGGAAGGAGGGACATGGATGTGCATGTGAATGAGGAAAGACTAGGTAGGGAGGGAGTAGGAGATGGCACGCTAAGTAGTGAAGCTGTGATGTGGGATGTAGCCCTTAAACTAGATAATGTTGAACCAAGGCACAATGGGGCCTTCGGAGCAGACAAATTCCCAGGCAGATGTTGAGGTGAATGAACTAATGGGAGAGGGGGGACAAAGAATCTTGTCTTCCCTATCATGGTGGCCAAGAGGGATAAAGGGAGGGAGGTCCAGAGATTGACAAGGGGGGCAGAGGGGAGGGGACCAGCCATCATCAGAGAGGATGATGTTAACCTTGGCCGATCTACTCAAACCAAAGGAATATATGGTTCTGGGAGAGATGAGGGAGAGAAGAATGCTAGAAGGGTGCCAAGGGTCCATCCAAAGAGAGGTATATGAACCATTTTCAATAACATAAGAGATGACACTGAGAGCAAAAGATCTAGAGCTAAGGATGTTGCACCAAATCTAAGAGGCATCTGGAGAAGGGGCCATAATCCAAAGTGAGTCTCTCTTGAGAAGATGGGAATAGACCCAAGAGACCCAAATGTTATTATGCTTTGAGGCAATTTCCAGATCAGCTTCAGGATACTCACCGCATTAATGTCCATAATTTTCCTTAAACCAAGACCACCTTCACCCTTGGGGCTACAGACCTTAGACCAACTCATGGGATGGAGGAATCTGGAGGATTTAGCTCCTTTCCAAAGGAAGGAATAGAGGATGGAATTGATAGCTTTAGATGTGCTCGTGGGAAGAATAAAGATGCCTAACCAATTAGAGGTACATGGATTGCAGGACATATTTGATTTGAACTACCCTCCCAACATAAGAGAGGAGCTTGTCTTTCCAGAGCTGGAGCTTTCTAAACCTTTAAACCTTAAATTGAAAGCGTAGTGAAGGTTCATATTCAAATAATAGTTTGCATATGGTTTGCATTACACAAACTAATAAAGTAGTAACTAAATATTAACTACTAACTAATAAGTGTTCAAAATGAAATGTAAGTCGTTTACTTAAGAGATTGCCTGCCTGATGAATGTCTTGAATCAACATCTTTTTCCAATGGTATTCTATAATCTTCAAAATCCTTTTGCATGACCTCAGGTTGCTGTCATTTTCTATCTTCTTCTTGACAAGTTATATACATTGCACTATATTTCCTATAGTTTGTGCCTTATCCCCATCAATTGCTCTTAGAACAACAGAGAGTGGTGCATAATCTGAGTAAGTTTGGCTACTCTCTCAAAAATTTGTTGAGGTGATTAGGTCTTGAACAATTTTTCCAATTCCAGTGCCTGCATATCTACTACTCAACCACTCACTAGAGGTGAATGACTTAAGCAACCCTTCCTTTAAACTTTTGAGACTATCAAGTGTAATATGCAAATCGTGTTGTTGTGGGCCTAAAGTCACCTTTCACATACTTCCTCATGAATGCCAGCACCCAATTATGGTTGTAGATGAAGTTGATGATCATCTTGACATCAAAAACCACTTAATTCACTTTGGCCATTTCACCAATGTCTTTAAACATCAAATCAATACAGTGGGATGCACAAGATGCCCAATATAAGGTGCGGTACTTCAACATAAGTAAGATGCCAGCCTTTTTTAAATTTGTAGTATTGTTGGTCACAACTTGGAAGACATTTTCTAGCCCTATCTCTACCACAACTTGATCTATTAATCTGAAAAAATACATTGCATCCTTGATATCTTCAGATGTTACGAAAGATTTTTTTTTCCTGTCGCAATATACAAGGAAGTTAATGATGGACAGCCACATCGGTCCACTCCACATTGAAATCCTTCATAAAATTATCAAGATACCTTAAATTATCAACCAACTTATCATCATCTTCAACAGCCTATTTTGCTCAAGTGCTTTCTTATTGCTTTGCTTAGTTCGTAAGGGCAATTTGTACGATTGGCAACATTAGAAAACCCTTGTACTAGGTGGTGTATATGCTTGGTAATTCCACCTCCAAGGTGGATGGTATCACAGTGGTTGGACTTTGTTCACAACCTATTATTACTCATTTTCTCGGCTGAATCCCATATAAAATCCCTAGTCCGTCCTTTAGGCGCCATCTTCCTAAAAAGGTACTTAATGAAACATAACATAAATATGTCAATATCAATGTGCATGATGCACTTTAATAATTATAAAAGCATGCTGAACTAATTTAAATCATTTAGTTAATAAACTATTATTTTTAGAAAATAAAATTTTACATAACATAAAAAAAATGATAAAAAGTGTTTCAATCAAAATATTCAAAACTTGGTGATGGATTTAGTAAATTATAGGTTTGTTTTAAACTAGAATGAGCTGGTTTTTCTCAAAACTAGATTTTTTTTAATATTTTCCTAATTTTAATCAATTTTAAGAATTATTAAAAATAAAAAAATACACACTTTTGAGAAAAATCCAATTGTTTTTTAGATGTTGTGGATATGTTGTTTGTATACAACATATAAAATATTCACACATTTTGGATAAGCAACGTGCAATATATCTAAGAAAATTAGATAAAGTTTGAAACCTTACATTTTTGGGAAAAACTTTGAATCTAAGTTCAAATCAAGTTTTTTCTTTAGATTCAACAATAACAAAATCATCCAAAACCTTATCCCAACTTAATGGGGTCGGCTACACAAAGATGAGCACAATGATCCATGCAAAAAGATTGACGGGTTATAGCTATTGGCTGTCAACTTGATGCATCACTACAAATCAACCACAGATTTATAACGACATACTATAATAAGGTACCGGTTATCTATCTAACGTACCATATAAATTGGTCAAGCCAAAGCGTCCTACATGAATTACATCCACCACCAAGACAATTCATCAACTAACCTACTTGTATGAAATGAGGAATGAGATAATGAATTCTTGATAGCCCCATTAAGTATGAAAGTAACAACTCGAACACACAACTTTGAATTAAAAACTATGTAATCAATACATAACTTTGCAATTGAAAACTAAATATGCAATTCACAACTCCACGCTGAAAACTAGATAAGCAACCCATAACTAAAGTTTTTTCTTTAGATTCATGGTCACATAATATTTTTTTAGATCACAAATGCATGTTCTAGAAACAAAAATCATGGTTAATAAACCAAAAAAAATAAGGATTTATGAAGAACTTACCCAAAAAAAGTGATATTCGATTAAGTTGAGGCTTGAATTGTAACACTCTTGCCCCATTAACATTGCACAATATTGTCCTCTTGGCCTATGGGCCTCAAGGCTTTAAAACGCATTGTGCAATATTAAGGAGGTTGGAGGTTGTTAACTAGCTCAGTAATCTCTCTAGGCGATGTGGGACTAAAGTTTGCACACCATCACTGATCTCCCAAACGCCCTGGTACTAGCCGTATTGTTGGTGGGGATATATCACACCCCACTTCCAGTAGACCCAACTTACTGTAAAGGAATATCGGTGGTGTGAGTAAGACGCTTACTTATCTTACGAACCTATCAAGATTTTTGATAGCAGTACCTTAACGATTCACAATCTCACAATACGAACCAACTAATAGCAACGGAATCAGAGTATAATAGCAAAATCATAAGTAAAATGGGGAACATCTAGTGATAATGTAAATATCCATAGCCATGTTTATCCGTATATAATTAATCATGACTTATACATACATAAGCCCAAAAGAATACCAATAGTATCATTCAATATCAAAATCACCAAAAGTCCACCGTGATCCTTAGGGTGCAGCATAAGCACAGTGGTCACAAGCATAGTCTAGGTCATGCCCCTCCCCTTCTGGTATCCACCAATCGCTCACACCATACTCCGGCCTGGATGGTAATGGGTCACACGCCATAGGTACAATGGTACCTGCTTCATCATCTAAAAGGGGGCATATACATTGGGTGAGCTTTCCAACTCACTCAGTGAGGGGTGAGGTTCATGCCCAACCAAGCAAAGGCAGTTGCATAAATAATTCATGATGCATGATTAGAGGAATTAAACACATAGTCCATAATGCTTGTGATGCAATTCATTTATTTTATTATCCACCTAATAATACAACTGAGTCTGGTAAATGCTGCTACGACACATTAGCCTGTATCCCTGGTCTTGGAACCACCATCAACTACACAGTGATACAAACCCTAGCCATGATTAGGAGTCTGTCGGTCCCAGTATGCATCCATCGGTCACCCAGCAAATCCCTGATAACCCCTCCCTGGCACTGGTATCACCATCAGCCACATTGGATAAGTTCCTGCCTCTGGCAACAATCACATTGTACCGTGGTTGTGGCATTCTAGGAAGGTTCATCGAACATACCACCATTGGGTTATCTAACACCTTACGCTCTGTTAACAATGGGACATAGCATGAGGAATGTCACCTAACCATAATATCCTATATGTCTTTCATAATGATATAGTTAGTATAGACCACGCAGCACCAGTATCACCATCGGCCACAAAGTGGGTCCATTTCCAAGTATAGTCCTAGGGTACACGATATCGGGAGCACATCAGCCACAAGGTGTAACCCACAACTATATACCTATCTAGCATGCATAGCAATTGAGTATAGACTATGCAATATCGGTATTCCCATCGACCATGGAGCGTATCTATTTTCAAATGCAATCCTGGAGTACACGATACCAAAAACACATCGGCCACAAACTGTAATCCACGACTATAACTAACTCTAATGTACATAATCAATGCATGAATGTAATAAACATACGACAATCATGATACCGGTACCACCTCAACCACACCGGATCCCGTCATATGCATACAATAACCATGAGGCGATCACGGTATCGAAACCACCTCGGCCACACCGGATCCCACCACATATATCATTATTATCATTTCCAATACAATTGAATTGACATAGTTATCAAAATCATGATCGTCAACCTAAATATGTCAATAATAAAATGATAATTTAAATACACTATCACATGCGAACAGTTGATAATATTGTAAACATTCTATAAAAGAAAAGCAACCATCCCTCACCTTGATTATGCTTGTGTGGATTGGGTTCAAGGATGGCCATCGGTTATTCAATTTGCTATCGACCTTAGGGTACGTGCGAGTCTCTATCCTAAGCACAAGTGTAGTCGAGTGTTATAATATGTTGAAAACATCAGAAGGGTCCCACAGGTGTCATCCCCAAAGGGCACAGACAAAGTCCCACATTGTCAATACTGTCATCGAAAACAGTCACTTTTCACCGAAAACATTAGAGGTGTTTCCGGTGAGGGTAATAAAGAGCTCCTAAGGCTTAAACAAGTCAGCAAAAATAGTCAGCGGAAGTAGACCCAGTGTTTTCACAGGGGTGTTTTTGCTAGTAGTACAAAAGTTGCCCGTGAGATTTGAGGCTTTTTAGCTCTGGCCTGATCGTCGGGATTTGCTTCGTGGCGTATGTGGGAGATTTTCCTAGCATCATTTTAAGCCATTAAAATCCCAATTCCATAGGGCCATTTGGGAGATACGTTGATCAAACGATCGAAACTCTAGATGGTCATTTGGTCTAACTTGTTGTCGGAGCTCACCGGACTTGGTTTAAGTTTGGCAATATCACCAGGGAGGTGAAATACATAATCCCCAAGCTCTAGAAGGTATGTGGGCCAAGATTCCATCTATACCTAGCTTGCCCTAACTCAACATGAAGAGAGAGAGTGGTAGGAGAGGTAGCACTTACCTCTGGCAAGGATGCGCGTAGCCAAGAGCAAGTGTGAGCCCCAAACCCTTTCTCCTTCTTCTTCCCCCTCCTTTC
The DNA here is from genome assembly GCF_013358625.1 of Macadamia integrifolia. NCBI lineage: Eukaryota > Viridiplantae > Streptophyta > Magnoliopsida > Proteales > Proteaceae > Macadamia > Macadamia integrifolia. Next base: position 266,163 of record NW_024870483.1, read on the forward strand.
TCTTCCTTTCTCTTCTCTCCTTTCCCTCTTCCATGTTTTAGGCAATTGAGAAAATGGGAAATGAAACTAACTTCCCACTTATATAGCAAGTCTCTCACTAGGGTCTGTTTGGTTGGACTCTATCCGGTCAAAGTAGGTTATTATGCAATTCTGGGCACGTGGACCCAACCCTTTGGTCTGTAGGGTGCACGTGTCATAAGGAAGGTGTGGGGGAGTATTTGGAATCATTTGGGGTTGATCATGATGCGGGTGGTGGAATCCATGGGCATTGGAACCCAACCAGCAGCCTAAATGGCCAGCGGTGATGGGTTGTATCCAATGGTCATGGCAGCAATGTGTCTTGACTACTTGTTGTCCTCCATTTGGGTCTTGCATAGTTAGTTGCCCTAGATTGTGTACATAGTCTTTCGACAGTTTTGGTGTGTGTCGGGATTTGTGAGTGGGATGTTGGGTCACTTACTGTCCATGATCTAAAAGCTTAAATCCCTACTAGTTGGACAAATAGGAGATACACTGGCAGGTGGGGTCATCCTTCCCTCTTTGACAATGGGCTACCGCGAGCCAATACTCAGTGGTACTTCCCCACTTTCGGTCTGAGACCTATCTTGATAATTCAAATTAGACCGAGTTAGGGCACGGGTGTAACATCCCTCCTCCTTACAAGAATTTCATCCTCGAGATTAAGCATACCTAGTAGGTCAAACAATCCAGGGTACTGCTTCTTTATTTCCTCTTCTAGCTCCCAAGATGCTTCTTACTCTGGGTGGTTCATCAACTTCACCTTGTCGAAGGATACGGTGCAATTGCAGAGAATGTGGTCCTTTATATCAATAATCTTCTTCGGATACTCCACGTAAGTAACATCCTCATCCAACTCACGAGGTATGTAAGTCAAGACGTGAGTGGGGTTGGGAATGTACTTCCTCAGCATGGATATATGGAAGACATCATGTATACCCTCCAACTCTAGTGGTAAAGAAATCCTGTAACCACCAGTTTGATCCTCTCTAGTACATCGTAAGGTCCCATAAATATAGGACTTAGCTTTCCCTTCTTGCTGAACCACATTGCCCCTTTAACTATGGTGATCCACAAGAATACCTTCTCTCCAACCCCAAATTCTAAATGCTTTCTCCTGACATCTACATAGCTCTTCCATCTGGATTGAGTTGCTTCAATTCTCTTTGTTCACCCCCACCTTCTCACTAGTAGCCTGTATCAAGTCTGGACCCAGAATATGCCGCTCATCAACCTCGTCCCAATAGAGTGGAGTCTGGCACTTCCTGCCATACTGTGCTTCAAATGGGGGCATTCCAATGGTGGCCTGATAACTATTATTGTAGGAGAATTCAATAAGAGAGATGTGCATATCCCAACTGTAACTTATACCCAAGGCATATGCTCGAAGTAAGTCTTCCAAGGTCTGGATGGTCCTCTCCGACTGACCATCAGTCTGTGGGTGAAATGCTGTGCTGAATTTCAATTATGTGCCCATAGCCTTCTAGACACATGTCTAGAACTTAGAAGTGAATCTGGGATCCCGATCAGAGATAATGCTAACTGGTACACCATGCAACTGGATGATGTTGTCAATGTACATCTTGGCCAACTTATCTTTGGAGAAAGTGACATTAATTGGGATGAAGTGGGTTGGCTTGGTCAAGCAGTCCACAACTACGCAAATAGCATCTATACCTTTCTGAGTACAAGGTAGGTCTGTGACGAAGTCCATGGTAATATTCTTCCATTTCCACTCTGGAATAGGTAGTGACTGTAATAAACTATAGGGCCTTTGTCTTTCAGCCTTGACTTGCTGGCATGTGAGGCATCTAGACACATGTGTGGCAACATCATTTTTCATTCCTTTCTACCAGTAGGAGCCCTTGAGGTCCATATAAATTTTGGTGTTGCCAAGGTGAATGGAGTATGGAGAGCTTTATGCCTCTCTCAAAACTATATCTCTCAATTCATCATCACTAGCACGCATAACCTCCCCTTGAATTTGAGAATCCCTCCTTCAGTCACGGAGAAGTCCAAGTCTTTTTGGGTTCCTTCCTTGCAATTTGTTATCAGCTTCTGCAACTTTACATCAATACTCTGAGCTATATTGATCCTATCCACTAGACTAGGTTGTACCATCAATGCCGATAGTGACAAAGTGACACCTTCCACTAGCAGTTCCAAATCTAGTTTCCTGACCTCCTCTATGAGATGCTCATTTGTGGTCAGTGATGTAAGAGTCGGTGATTGGGATTTTTGACTAAGTGCATCAATTACCACATTGGCCTTTCCTGGGTGATAGTGCATAGTACAGTCATAGTCCTTAATCAACTCCAACCAACGCCTCTGTCTCATTTCGGGTAAAGAAGTGCTTGAGGCTCTTATGGTCATTGTAAATCTCACTCTTGTCACCATACAAGGAATGCCTCTAGATTTTCAATGCAAAAAATCATTGTTGCTAACTCCAAATCATGGGTGGGGAGTTCTCTCATAATCCTTCAACTGGCGGGATGCATAAGCAATGACCTTCCCATGCTAAATCAATACACAACCCAATCCCAATTTGGAGGCATCACTATACACAACCATACCACCTGTACCAGTCGGAATAGTCAAGATCAGTGTTGATACCAACCTTTGCCTTAGTTCCTTGAAGCTCTTTTCACAAGCATCAGACCACTCAAATTTCACTCTTTCATGTGAGTCTGGTCATTCGGATAGCAATGCAGGAGAAGTTCTCAGTAAACCTCCTATAGTATTCAGCCAATCCCAAAAAACTACTTGTCTGCCATGTTCTTGGGGGTCTCCCATTCTAGAACTGCCTTCACCTTGCCTGGGTCAACCTCTATACCTTTGTCTAAGACAATGTGGCCTAGGAATGCCAACTATGACGGCTAGAAGTCACACTTGTTGAATTTGGTGTAGAGTTGCTTCTCTCTCAGATGTTGCAACACTAACCTCAAGTGAACATGTTCCTTTGTACTCTTAGAGTATACCAAAATGTCATCAATGAATACGATTACAAACTTATCTAAGACATCCTGGAATACCAGGTACATCAAATCCATAAATGCAGTTGGTGCGTTAGTCAACCCAAATGACATCACCAAGAACTCGTAATGCCCATACCTTGACCTGAAGGCTATTTTGCTGACATCACTATCCTTGATCCTGAGCTGGTGGTAGCCCGATCTAAGGTCAATTTTGGAGAATACCTTGGCACCATACGATTGATCAAACAAATCATCTATCCTTGGCAATGGATATCGGTTCTTGATGGTTAGCTTGTTAAGCTCCCGATAATCAATGCATAGCCTCATACTTCCATCCTTTTTCTTAACAAACAGTATAAATGCTCCTTATGGAGACACACTAGGTCTAATGAATCCCTTTTTTAGAAGATCCTGAAGTTGCAACTATAATTCTTTTAATTCCATGGGGGCCATGCGGTAAGGGGATTTTGACACTCGTGTCAAGCCGGGGAGTAGATGTATAACTCTATCTCTCGGTCTGGGGGCAAACCTGTTAAGTCATCTGAAAATTTATCGAGAAATTCCCTCACCACATCTAGCTCGGACAATGGTCTAACCTCTATCTCAGTATCCATCATAGATGCTAGGTAGCCTTGACATCCCTTATCCAGTAGCTTCTTCATCTGGAGGGCTGATATGATTACCTTCTTGGGTTTCTTGGGCTTATCCCCTTGAAAGACAAACTCACTCTCGTCACAAGGTCTGAAAATGATCATCTTTTCTTCACATAGGACACTGGCTCTGTATGCGGACAACCAGTCCATAATTACATCAAAATCGATCATATCCAGCTTGATCAAGTGAGCAATCAACTTATGTCCACTTATGATCACCGAACAAGGCTCATGGACATAGTTCAGACCCACCACACTTCCTGTGGGGGATACTCATTGCCAAACACTGAGTCAAACTCTTCGGTGAAATTCCCATTTTCTTTGCAAATGTCGATGACACAAATGAATGAGAAGCTCCTAAATCAAATAACATATGTGCAGGTGATAATGATATCAATAATGTACCTGTCACTACACTGGGTGCAGCCTCTGCATCTTCAATGGTTATGACAAACACCCTTCCCTGTGATCTCTAGTCCTGTGGGGGCTATGCTAGTCTGGGGGCTATGCTAGTCTAGAGGCTGCATAGGTCTGCTGAGGCCTAGGTGGCAAAGTGTAAGGTGCATCATTCAGCCTCTGGTGGGGGCATGTCCTAACTAGGTGGCCCAGCTGGTCATAATCGAAGCACCTTGTACTCAACCCTACAGACTGAGACACCCCACTCGAGCGAGAGGAATGAGAAGTCTGGCTAACCTCAAGCTTTCTGAACTGCACTGGAGTTGGGTTGATTTAAGGCCCTCTGAAGGGTTTGCTACCTCTCTTGGAGTCAATAGCCTCCATAGGCCTTTTTTTTATTCCCAGCTGGGCTGAGAATTTATCTCTATGCCGATCTTCAATAGATTTGGCCACTTGAACCACCTTGGCATATGTCTGCAGCTTCAACCCAACTATGGTTGACCCAATACCTGGCCTCAACCCCTTCTCAAACTTCATGACCTTGGCCCTATCACCTCTGAGATGCTGAGGAGAAAAATGGCATAGCTCCTCAAAGCGTTGCTGATACTCAAGCATGGATCGGGATCCCTGCAACAATTGGGAGAACTTACTCTCTCTCGTATCCCAGGAGCTTTCTGAAAAATAGTTCTCAAAGAAGGCCCTTTTGAAGTCCTCCCAAGTGGGTTTTGGGTTATTCGCCCTCAGAATGGGCTCAATAGCACTCCACCATTCATCAACTTCATTTTGTAGTTGGTAGCCCGCACATAGGGTTTTTTATTCATCGGTGTAGCCCATCAGCCTAAACACTTTCTCCATGCCATCAATCCACCTTGATGGCAACAACGAATCCTGGGAAGTACGTGCGGACTTGAGATTTTTGAGGATTCTGACTCCGTCAATGCTTCGAGGCTGTTGGGTGGTATCGTATCCTGAAACTCAACATGAAATACTACCCACGGCTGGTGAGGTTATTCTACTGTAACCTCTAATGTGTGAATCATGGCACGGAGGAGATGAGGATCACCTCCTATGTGAAGGGGGTCAAAATCTCCTTCAATATGGAATAGCTAGCGAATATTCTGATAGTCTCTAATGTAGGAGAGTTAGTCTACGGTCCTCCCAGGACTCCAGTCTATGAGTTTCAGAATGTCGAGGTCAGGCAACAGATGAACAACATGCTCACCAAGGCATGTTTTGGGTGGGACCGTACTACTAACTATAGAGCCACCTCGAAGGTCGTCTGTAGGGAAATTCAGCTGAATGTCCTTCCTACTAGTGGTCACTATGATGAGGTGCCCGTGTTGCACGCCTATGTGATGTACTTTGTGTACATGGGGGTGCAGGTTTGCCTTCCCTACCTATTGATGTGGACCATGGTGACAAGGTCCGAGGGAGGGGTACATAGGGCCAAAAACCTATGCTATGGGAGGATTTTTACTGAGGTGTTCCTCCGCTTTGGGGTGGACTTGGAGGATGAGGAGTATCTAGGAACTGGTGTGATAGACTTCAATCAGGATTCCTTGAAGAAGATGACACTGGACATGGGTGAGGTCACACCAGATGTGGCTGAGGGGGAATAGCCAATGGAGGTGGAGGATTAACAAGGAGGTGGTGTTGGAGGTGTTAGTGGATGTGATGAGGGTGCTGGTGGAGGTGCTGATGGAGCTGATGGCAGTGCTTCACAACCTAAGCCATAGGCTATGGGCTCTATTGTTGCCTGCTCTTCTCGTAGCAATAGGGGTATGAGGCCTTATAGTCTCAATGACGTGATGGCCCACCTGGACACCACCACAAATCTGCTGAGGAGAATGGATAACCGACTAGAGAACATGGATAGGAACTACTGCCTCATGGATACTAGGGTGGCCTCCCTTGAGGCACAAATACAGGCAATGGTCTTCCACCTTGGCACTCTGGTGCCACCTCCAGGAGTATAGAATCAGACTCAGGACCAAGGTCAGGTTCAAGAGCATGGTCAGCAGTAGTAGTAGCAGCTTATGTTGCCACAGTAGTGTTTAGGATTTACAATTTATGCTTTTTGGCACAACCAGCTTTTGCTTCAAGTCTGATGCTTTAGGTGTTAGGTCACAATTTATTTCCTTGTATTTATTTTTTTCAGTTTATGGATTCCAAGGTATTTAGGCTAGTTAGGATTTCCCTGTTTTTTATCATTTAATTTTATAAAAAATGATGTAAGCTTACGTATTCAAGTTCTTTATATAATGAAACGGCTTTGACACCTAATCTTGTGTACTAGTGCAATTTCTATTAATTATTGTCTTTGAAATTTATTTTCAATCATAATCCCCAAATCATGGTTCGGTTGAGATTGTGAGTTAAGGCAGAGCATCATGCTCTGATACCAAGCTGTCACACCCTAAGGCGAACGAGGTTTCGTCGATCGCTCAGTGCCACTCGCTGCCGCTAGCCACTGCTTCAGCCTCTACAAGTGAGAGACGAAAGTGAAGATTAAGAACCTCTATCTTATAATGGGTATAATGGTCCATTTACACTCTACAAGGGTGATTTGGGTATTTAAAAAATATTTTGAAATCTTAACAGACATAATATGACGGAGTCACACTTTGTCAAATTTGTCAAAATACAGGGGAGGTATGTGGAGTTTTTGAGAACACAAGGGAGGGGATGGAATAAAAACACAAGGGAGGGGATGGAATAAAAACAAAATACAGGGGAGGGGGATGTAAATTACTCAAACGTTTAATCAAAAGAGCATTAATGCGTTGATGTGGAATATGTTAAAAGTATTACTTCTTTTTTTTTTACATCCTATAGAACTACCTAAGCGGACTTTACACACACACACGAGAGGGGAGGGGGGGAGGGGGGATGACAGGAAAGGGGGGGAATGCTCTACCCACAGAGGCTACAACCAGTGTGATATACATTGGATTCACAAGTTAAAAGTATTGCCAAAGGGGCAATGACTAGGAAATACTTGATTGACAATGTTAATACGATGTATAAACACTACTACTCCATGTAGCTCTTTTCTTTTTCATTTTTAGCAAAATATATATATATATATATACTTTTTAAATAAGGGTTGTGGTTCTCACGAGTATGGTCTATCCTCTCATTTAGGAATCTTTTAGGCCCCGTTTTTTTGGAGGGATTTATGGGGTGGGAGAGTTTACGCATTGGACCCACATACTTGCAGGGTGGACATAGGGGTGTCAATCGGTCGGCTCCATTTGGTTAGGTCGGGTTGAATCAATTTTGGTCTAAGAATGAGGAAGACCGAAATCAACCATGTATGGAACATTTTAGTTTTTGGTTGGTTTCGGTTTCAGTCCAGGTTGATTTCATTTATTTCGATTTTTCAATATCGGGTTAATCAATTTGGATCTGTTTATTATTGGGCTTGAACCATAATGAAATCTTACATTCATAACGTGTAGTGACGACATATTTGACGAAAACACTTGAAATTTGTATTGAACCCAATGAATCATTAATTACTAAGAAGATAAGTAATATTGAAATCACAAAATAAACCCTAGTATCCAATCATTCATTTAACTTTCCAACCAATTTTTTATAGTGAACAAGGAAATAAATGGAAGCATTGTTACAATTACAAATCAATTTCCTTATTCATAACCTCATATTCATTGATTTATAATAATTCCCCTAATAACAAAAAATATTCTCACTAATATTGTAAAAAATGGATAATCAATTAACCAATTTATAATCTCATAATCATTTATGTTTTATTAGTTTCATTCGGTTTGGTTATTAATCAGTTTGTGTTGGAGGTTTTCAGCCATTCCCAATATACCTCAATCCAAAACCAATCCAATAAGGATCGGTTCAGTTCGATCTGGAATTTTTTGATCGGTTTTATTGGTTTGGGATAGGTTTTGACACCCATGTGAACAACATAATAGTACACTTATGGGAGAATTTACTGTATCATCTCTCCCTAACTTGTTTGGTTGGGTGATGGTTTGGGTGAAAGAATAGTCCAATGATGAAAAAGGATGGGAGGGTGGGGAGGGGAGAGGACAAGGAAGAAGATGATGGAGAAGAGAGAGAATGCAGGTTGGGTGGATCACCCTGGGTGCCAACTGATGCTGATGTACAGCCCTACCAGCTCACCTTCTCTTAGAAACGCTCCATTAGACATTCTATTCTTAGCATCAACAAACTCATCTCATAAAGAAGCAGCTCCCATCTCCTATGTGTAAGACCTAGATCGAAAAGGTGATTCGATTCTTGAATCTTGATCAAAGAAAGGTTCCACCAGAGAGAAAGCGTTGGACGATTCCAGATAGACAACCTCATCTCAAGAAGAAGTAAATCCTCTGCAATAGCAAACACTCCTTCATATTCCAGATCAATAACCTCATCCAATGTCATTGCAACCACTTCCATTGCCATAGAAGAAGCTTCTCTTTCAAATTCATATCAACGAACACAACAACAAACCCTGTCCTTCAAATTCATCTCAATGATTGCAATAGTAAGCCCCCCCCCCCCCCCCAAAAAAAAAAAAACCTCTCCTTCAATGATTTTGATCAGATTCCTTCAATCTTGTGGTAATGGGTTGTAAGTTCTTCAAACAGAAGTGACTCTATTGCGCAGAGAGAGAGAGAGAGAGAGAGAGAGAGAGAGAGAGAGAGAGAGAAGTCATTGAGGAGGAAGAAGAAGAAAAAAAAATATAAACATTGTGCAATAATTCCGTGAAAGTTGAAAAAGAGTCTCATCGATTTGGTGGGACTTTGGAAAGGGTGGGTTAGGAGAATATGTTAGCCAACAGGAAAAACATGCAAAACAAGGATTATCTACTAACTTCCCCTCCCCATTAACCAAAAATGTCAAAATACTAGGTTTTTGAAAAGTTTGTACCATTATCCCACCCCATGAAAATCCCTCTAAACAAACGGGGCCTTAGGATTTACGTTTAAAACTATTCAATCAAAACAGCGTGAATTTAATAAGTTGATGTGGAATACATTAAAATAATTATATTAAAAATATGATCATCTATGTATGAGTTATGATCTCGAAAGCCTCTTATTTCTTGTTTCATGACTTCATTTTCTTTCCTCCCGTCTCCTCCCTATCCTGCTCGCCTCTCGTTTTCGTCAATCAAGGAAGTCCAAGTGTTGTTTTTCCCCATATCTCTCCCTCAAATCATAAAATTTTTGTCCTTCCTGATATGCATCAATATCATCTCTCAATTTGGAAATTTGTGGTAGAACTCAGACTCCCTTCAGGAGAAGAAACTCCCTACTGACAAAGCTACATAGGGATCTGGACTCTCCTTACCGTACAAAAGCCGAGCACAACTCATCCCCTTATCCAAGAAGGATTCTTCTATTCGAGCAAGACTTTACCTTGCCCCATTCGTTAAATAGGAGGTAGGTCACCAAGTATGGCACTTTACTACTTTCCACACAACTACTCTTTCCTTACCCATCTCATTTTACTACTATTGCACGAATCTGACTTAAGCATAAGAAAGTCCCCCCTCGAAGTTTGCTTTGGGTCTATCTTCTTCGATTCTTAGTATGTAGGTCATCCACATGGTTGCAAAACAAATTCTAATAGCAACAGATTGGAGCCATTTGTGCGAAGAGAAAGAGTAATAGTAGAAAACTTTTGTAATGACAATAAAGACCTACATATCTAGTGACAGAGCAACAAGACTCGCCACACGAAACATGGGCTACAAACCGAGCCCTTCCCACTCAAACTCTGACTGGAAAACAGAGGGAAAGGCATCACAAGGGGAGTCAGAATGACAGGGAGTCGATTTGCAAAACCCGACAATTGTATAGTCATTAAATCTAGAGAGACCGACAATCGGTTGGTTTTCAAAATCAGGGTGGGCTCCAGCTTAAGTTCTGAATTCGCAAGTACCATATCCACAATCTTTGTTGATTGTCACCTAATTCAATGCCCTGCATCAACTACTTCAGCATCCAACCAACACAATTTGGTGATAGCTATGCTTTGGATATGAAAATCACTATTGATGTGTGTTTGGGTGTTCTAACATGTGTGTGATATATTGTTTTCTTATATATGGCTAGCATCTAGTCATTGTGTATGGGTATGGACTAGTGGATGGGTGTTAACTGATGGGCATGGTTGGATGGACCTATATGAAAGTGGTCTACCTAATGGATAGTGGCTTCAATATGCTCGTTTTATATTATATAAAGTATGTATTATTATGTGTGGACTCGTTAACAACTGAGCCCATTATGGGAGATGCATTAGTTGTTCTCTATTTCAGGGTTGGTCCTTGTTCTCAATCTATATAATGGTGCACATGGTCTTCTTCTTGATCGTTATTCTACTATATAACTTCAAGCAAACTATGATGTTAAATGGGCGGGCAACTTTGCCGATTGCAAATCCATCGGTGGGTATGCCATTTTCTTAGGTACAAACCTCATCTCCTTGTCCTCTTGCAAGCAGCGTACCGTAGTCCACTCTTCTATAGAGTATGAATATAAGGCACTAGTTGATGTTGCTGCTGAACTTACATGGCTTCGTTCACTTTCCATAAACTTTGTATTCTTGTCACACGACCTCCCATCATTTGGTGTGATAATATAGGTGCAACATTTCTCTTTGCAAACCCGGTTTTTTATGCCCTATAAAGCATGTGGAAATTGATTTTCCCTTTTTTCATGATAAGGTTGCCAAGTATGAGTTCTCAATTAGTTCATCTCCAGTGTTGATCAGCTAACTGACATATTTACTAAGGGCCTCTCTTCCCAACATTTTAAGTTCTCGAGGGACAAGCTGAAGATTCGCCTTGTCTCACTGCTTGAGGGGTGTATAAGATAATCGTCTCATATTGTGATTTGGATTCACCATCTCAAATTGTGATTCAGACTTTTGATTCCATATTTGGAAGCTTAGTCCTTATTAGAATCAGATTCTTACCATCACAATTCTATATATACTGTTATCCCACATGATTTAATAATGAATGAAAAACATATTTTCTAGATTTCGTTATGTTAGTGAGTCACAACGGCAGGTGGTACTGGCAATTGCATTAGCTGATATTGACAATGGGCTAGGTCATACCTCCAGAGAAAAAAGAGGCCATGACATGTCGCATGAGGGTCTCTTTCTAGTGCCAAAGACAAGGCCTGCCAGGCTGCCATACTACAATTGTTTCAACTTCAAGAGGATGTTTCATTGATGAGGTAGGGTGGAAGGAGACTAATTCTATACATAGATAAGCCTCTTGCTATATTTGGTTAAATTTATTTATGGACCATTTCCCTAAAGCCAAGGTATCCTCCATTCACTGCATGGCCTTAGGCCACTCGATGGTGGGGAGGGGGCTCTCAATGTCATGTCTTTTGGATCCACACAGTGAACTTCACTGTATGGTGAAGGAAAACTTTGTCTTTTATTGAAAAGATTTCAATAGAGATTAATACATGGAAGAATCTATGGCTCATTCACCACCAAGCTCTCAAGCCAATAGATTCGAATGCATCTAACCTTTTTAATAACCTTGTAGATGGATTCTTGCTTGCCAATATTCTTGCTATCAACCAAACTCATGAGTTGTGTTAACCCACAATACCCACAATTATTTCCTCTTTGCTTTATTGTTGTTATTTAGAAAATTTTCCTAATACTTTACCACTTCCCCCTATTAGGATTATCTAAACATAACTTTTGTTCCTCCTCATTAGTTGTTTTAGATCTCTAGATACCTTTATTAGATTATAAAGCCAATATACAAAGTTAAAATTAGTGCATATTTGCCACTGGTCAGTATTTGAATTTCAAGGATTACACACCACCAATAAGGATAAACCTTAAATAAAAGACCTAAACCAATTTGATAAAAATGAAACTGGGATTAGATATTTTTAGAAATCTATAAAAAATGAGGAAAAAGGAATGGAGGTTTTGTGTTGATTTACTAGTTAGCCTTGTTTGGTTCATACATGTTGGAACTACACTTATCAATATTTGAATTAGACTAATATATGTACTAGAAATTTGTGATAGATAAAGTTGACATTATTGACAAACTAATGTAGAAAAAAAGATCGAAAGTAGTTGACATAAATTGAAAGGCATTATATTTTGCATTTTATGTTGCCTCTTTTATCGGTGTAAATAAGTTTCTCAGCACTACACTACTCCAGGATTCTAAAGAGTAACCATTACCGAAAGTAATATATTATCGGCACTTTATTATATGTTACTGTTGAATCTTGGAATACTTTGCTAAGAAACTTGTTGATCTCTAGTTAAAGTACCAAGGGAGGTGAAATAACATGCAAGAGAAATACCTTTCAACATGCGTTAGATATTAGCTTGTAGAGAATAGTAAAGGTGTTACACCCCACTCCCACTAGGACACCGGTGGTGTGAATAGGACGCTTACCTATCTTGTATCTCTACCAGGATCCGTAATAGCAGTACCTTAATCGTCACAACCATGATACAATTGAACCAACTAAAATCAATGCAACAGAAATCAAAGTATATATATATATATATATATATGTAAAATCAATTTAAATCATTTGGGTTAGAAGCTAGTGCTAGGTATATTAGATAACATGTTTTATCCTTAAAAAGTTCATCAAGACACAAATATAGCCGGTCGATACGATACACTCCGATACCGATACGATACCCTCCGATATGTATCTTAAATTTAGCCGGTCGATACGATACACACCGATACGATACATGAAATTTTTAAAATCCTTTCGTATCGATATATATCCTACAATACATACCGATATGCATCAATACACCACCAATACACATCATCGATACGATACGATATGCCTCGATACGACTTTATGGAAAATATAAAATTAAGGTAAAATGTTCGTTTCGGTATATATTGGTATGTATCGGTGAGTATCGGTATGTATATATCAGCACGTATCGATGAGTATCGGTGAGTATCGATATGTACCGATACAGTGCGCTACGGTCATATAATGGCCAAGATGGGTAATCTTTCAGAAAAACACGATTTTTTAAAGGGTTTTTGTTCCAAAGTTGCTGTCAGCCATATTTCTCTCTAACTAAAGTGGAAATCAAGGTTGAGAACAATGATTTTACATTTATGGGACAATTACAAACCTTGAATTCTTAGTACGACACCCTCAATTTAGTGTTTATGCATAATACATGTTATCAATAGTTTTTTTTAACAAATTCTTTATGCAAAAGTGTTTAAAAAAATGTTTCCTATCCATTTATGTGTCTATCTTTAGCGTATCTTGGTGTATCTCCGATACGATACGATACCCTCCGATACGTATCTTAATTTTGGCCGACCGATACTCCAACCGATACCGATACTTTAATCCTTGAGTATCCCACAAATTATCATCCAAATATATGGCACCAGAGAAGTTGGCAGCTTCACCTCAGCTCAAGGTGTAGCATATGCACAAGTATCGTAAGCACAATCTGGATCGTGCTCCTTTGGCTTTGGTGTCCACCAGTCACTGCCATACTCAGCCATAGAGGAGGAAGTGTCACTGTCCATTAGTACGACGGTACCTATATAATCTAAAAAGCAACACATACGTGATGTGAGCTCTAACTACCTCAGTAAGAGATGGTGTTCATCCAAGCATACACAATCAAGCCATGATGCAATTCATTTTACTTTAACCACTTAATATACAACTAAGTCGGGTTCATACTACTGTCATGCATTAGGTAGTATCCCTGGTCCCAAAAATTGCACATCGATCACCCAATGATACAAACCATAGTCGTGATTCAGAGACTAAAAGTCCCAAAATGCGACCGTCGATAACCCAGCGAACTCTTGATAACCCCCTCCTGGCTGTTACGGCACTAAAATTACCATCGGCCACACCGCTAGTTTATGACTCCAACAATAATCATATCATACCGCGGAAGTGGCATTTTTAAAGGATTCATCGAACATACTATGGTGTGTTGTCTAACACCTCACCCCTTATTGGCAAGAGATCGTAGCATATGGAATGTAACCTAAACACAACAATATGCATGCCTTTCATAGTGATACAAGTAGTATGGAATATGATACTGAAACTACTAGTGGCCACATCTCATCCATGTCCAAACCTATCTAACATACATACAGTTTAGTATAAGACACACGATACTAGAATTACCATCAGCCACACTGTGCACCCATTTCCAAGTATGACCATGGCATACACGCTACCGAATTACCATCGGCCACACCACATATCCATAGCCATATCTAACTCTAATACACACCCAATGTATGATGCAATCATCCACATGGCAATCACGATATCATATTAACCTAGGCCACATCGGATCCCATTCACACATCCAAATCATAAAAACAATTTATAAACAAATAAGAGCGTCATACAGTTCAAACATAACATGTAATGTAATTGAATTAATAAACATGATTTCTATGACATATATACAATTCTAAAAGATTAAAACACTCCAAAAATAAGTTTAGACCAGCACTCACCTTTTCTATCGACTGAATGAGTAAATTTCCCAAGTAAAGATGCCTGAACCAAACCCCGCTAGCTTCACCGAACGTGATTGTCTCTATCCTAGTTGTAATGGTAAACGAGTATTAACATGCATAAAAAAGTGTCCATGAGAGTCTCATTATAAGAACCCTCAAAACTTAGCAAAACTGCTAATTTGAAAGTTCAACAAGACCCGCCGATAGATGTCCACCAGTAGGAGACTGTTCCTTCTGGTGGGTCCTATTGACAAGGAAATAGTAGCCAAATTTGGTAAGGTCACTGGTAGCTGGCCATCGGTTGGAGGTGGTCCTATCGGTGGGTTCTTGCTAGTGACCATACTAGAAGTTCAACAACTTCAAGGGGCTTTGTCTTCTTGGGTCCAATTATCGGGGGTTGTTCCTTGGGGTTCATAGAGGGTCTTCCCACCTTTCATTCAAACCTGATTGATCACCGAGCCATTTGGGAGTATGACCAAAACCCTACCTTTCCCTATTAGGTTAAAATGACCCCAGAGCCTGGGTAGCTCATTTTGAGCTCAAGAAACATGTGGGGGAGTGCAATACACACTAATCCGATTAACAAAAGTCACCGAGTCAAGGCATAAGCCTCCTACTTGGAAAATCCTTGGCCCACTACCTACCCAAATCCAAGATTGAGAGGAAATGGGGTTTGGGAAGGTGTATCCTTACCTTCGGAGGTAACCAACAACAACTAGGGAAACTAGGAGCTTTCCCCCCATCCTTCATCTTCTTCCCCTTTTTTTCTTCCTTTTCTCCTCCTTACTCTCTCTCTGTCTCTCCCACGATTTTCTCATTTTCACCATATATAGGTGAGTCCTTGAGGCCTGTTTGCCTATGCATTGAGTAGAGACTAAAATGGCTTAAGTCGGTAGTCAGGTCACGTGGCCCACAAGGTGTGTAAGTCAAGAGGGTAGGTTCCATATGGTGTGGGAGCATAGGTGGAGTTGGCCATGACATGCATAGCTGGTCCCACAGGAAAATAAAGTAGTTCAGTATAGCAAAGCCCACCGGTCAATGGCCATCGGTAGGATATTGTCCAATTGGTAGGGTGCTGCTAGTGGGTTGTATTGTTGTTGCACTTATTGGAGATTGTAGGTCACTCACCGCCTAAGCTTTGAAGGTTTGAATCTTTTCCAGTTCAGCCAGCAAGCCATGCACTGACAGGTAAGATCATATTTTCACTCCAAATAGTTGATTATGGCGATCAAGAAATCACTGGTGCTGCCAACATCCAATGCGAGACATATTACAAAAGTTCAAATTTGTTCGTATTAGGGCATGAGTGTCACAAAAGGAGAAGCTGAGAAGCTGGGGGAAATGTTGCAGCTTACCCCCTTTATATAAAGAACTTTTAGAAATACAATGAATAAAATCGAATAAAAAAAATCATCAATCAATTCATAATTAGATCTTTCCAAAAAAAAAAAAAAAATCAAATGAAATAATTTTCTAAATATATGCTTTAAAGCAGCGGTAAAATATGTATATATATATATAAGGGAAAAGATGAATGAATAAGCATAATCGAACCACATCTCCAATAAGTATATGATTATTTATTTTTTTCAGTATATGTGGACATTAAATCCTACATATGAAAGTGATTAAATATTTAAAACAAAGAAAGGTAAGATAAGCATGGAGGATTTGGGTTTTGGATCAAAGACCCACTTCAATTGCCAAAACCTTATCAATATTACATGTGTTTTTAACCAATAGTAACAAATGGCAAAAAATAAATAAAATCGAAACAAAACTCCAGTCAGTGGATAATAATAATAATAATATATATGTCTCTCTCTCTCTATATATATATATATAGTTTTCAATATATAGACATTATAAATCCAAAGGTATGAAAATGTTCAAATATTTAAAATGAGGAAATGTAAGGTAAGCATGGAGGATTTAGGTTTTGGATCAAAGACATACTCGGACACCAAAATTTTTTCCATAAAATTCAAATGTGTTTTAAATCAAAGGTAAGAAAATATATAAAAAAAAATTGAACTAGTTCTCTAGTTAGTGGATGATTACATTTTTTTAATATGTGTGGACATTATAATTTCAATGGTATGGAAATGGTCAAATTTTTAAAACGAGGAAAGGTAAGACAAGTATGGGGAATCTAGGTTTTGGATCAAAGACCCACACTGATTGCCAAGACCTTGTACATGCAATTAACATGTGATTTGAATGAAAAAGGGTAAGAAAACATATAAAAAAAATGATAAAAGGAAAATAATGTGATTTGAATAAAAAAGGGTAAGAAAACATAAAAAAAAAAAATATTGATAAAAGGAAAATAATCAAACAAATAAAAAATTCTAGCTAAAAAAATCTCCAATCAATGCATGATTAGATTTTTTTCAAGATATATGAACATTATAAATCGAATATTACGAAAATGGTAAAATATTTAAACAAAGAAAGATAGGGTAAGCATGGAGGATTTGGCTTTTGGATAAAAAATATATACGAACTCCCATATTAGGATATGACATAGTTATATATATATATATATATATATATCTTCAAGTGTTTTCATATGTTTTAGTAAGTGGAGGTTCGCATGACTATGTATGCCTGTTTAATTTCACATATTGTGATATTGTTTGTATCATTATTGCATTGTTTGTGAAATCTATCAAGTAATATTTCAGCATGTGATTTATGAGAATGATATGCTATGTTGGAATATGGGACTATTTTGCATGTATTGAACTTGACTGCAATCCTATCCAGCAAAGGGTTATGTATGGAATTTTTCAACCCATGTACAGGGTGTCAAAGTGAGGAATAATGTTATATGCCTCACGTAGCTCATGAGATGCCACCATATGTAGATGTAAGTACCCTCACCCACCTCATTGAGCCAACAGGATGCCCACATATGTTGAACGTATGTTCATAAGCCACATAGCCTGTGGATAAGGCCGAGGTCACTATGCATTACCTCACTACATGTACATGCAGTGAAATTTATACAAACTTATAATTGGTTTGAATGGACGAAAATGATGTGTTTTTGTATTGATGATCAACATATGTTTTTGCATGGTTTACTGGAGCAATTAAAGGTACTTGTTGTATATGATATGGATACACTCAGTTCTATTTTATTGGGCTTTTGTAGCTTGTTCCATTATTTTTCCTTATAGATCAGTAGTGGAAGTAGTATGGACAATGGAGTAATAGAATATTGATCGTGACTTCATATGCAAATTTATCTACTTTCTTTTTATTCAGTATTATAAGTTTAGAAATGGATGTAACCACCTTACTTTGAGATAATATGTTGAAAACACTACACCTTATCAGTGCATTTCTTTATCTTGCTTAAGCATTTTTAGTCACTATGGAGGAAATTCATCCTATAACAATCCTTTTCCTTTAGCTGCAAACTAACATGGCTCACATACGGCTATATGTAGCCTCTATTAGAGTACTCAAAACAAACTAATTATAACATCCCCTCCACACACACACACACACGCCAAAAAAAAAAAAAAGTATAAAATAAGGGAAGCAAAAGCTTGGTCACTAGTCATGGTTATGTTGTAGCAATACCACTAGCTTTGGTGCATCTAATTCAGTCATCATGTCTTTGTCATTTGAGTTGGCTTGCGAATAAGATCAGTTCTTGCACTACCTTTCCTTGTGCTTACTTATCCTGTTGATGACCTACACTATATTGGTTTGGTCTTGTAGAAATTCCCAATTAGTGTAGCAAATAATAATCCCCCAAACCAGTTTCAAAGAATGAGATTTGAAGCTTGCATTGTTAATGATTTTCAGTGTCCTTTGATTTGTTCTTGGGTTATATATGTACCTTGTCTTCTAGCTTCTGAAATTGAGCATCGTGTACATTGTAGGCTCACTAACCTTTGTGAACATTATCATTACCCAACAACTAAATCATGTATGTAACACCTCGGCCCCATTGACCTATGTACAATATTATCCTCTTTGGCCCATGGGTCTTAAGGCTTTAAAATGCATTATATTATGTTAAGGAGGCTAGAAGTTATCAACTAGCCCAACAACCTCTTCCTAGGTGATGTGGGACTAAAGTTTACACACCCTCATCGATTCCTCAAACCCTCTGGTACTTGCAGTCTCTTAGTGGGGGCACCTTACCAATCTCCCAACGGGTCTGGTACACTTGTCATTTTCTTGGGTGTCACAATGTATAATTTAGTTAAATGAATAGATTTGATCTTCCCATACTCCTCCCCGACAATCCAACCCAATAGCATGCATAATCGATCCATACATCAGTAGTAACCATTATTGATCCTTTTGGTTTCTGTTGGTTGGATATAGAACAACAAATATGGTTTGGCTCCACTAAAAGTGACTTCATCAATTCTGAATTTTACCAGTTTCATGCCCCCTTTACCATCTTCTGTGTGGTCAACTGTATTTTGTGTATGTATGAGTTGTGGAAAGTCTCATGTTGAAATACCTTCCACGGGCCACTAATCCACTGAACATTGTCATGACCAAATTTAAGAGTTTTTTATATAATAAAATGTGGTGGAAGTTTAGGGAGGTGGTGGTTTAGAGATGCAGAGAATTCAAAGGGTTTTGGCCAAAAAAGGTTAATTAATTAATAGTGTATGTGTTTAACAAGCTAGTTGCATTCTCTTTCGGATGATTACAAAATGTTTTTTTGGCTTTAAGAATGGTAATGGGGCTGGTTGGTTTGATGGATTCCAGCAATACCATACCCAGTTCATTCAACCATAACTGAGGCAACCAAGTATCATCTATGGGTTGGATGACTAATTTTACAAGGGTGGAGCATAGATGGGATTCCCTAATTTGACATGGTAACTGAAGCAAGTACCTACTAGATGAGAATGAGAGAGAGAGGTCTTCCTTAATGATATCTTATGACCAGTTCTTGCCTCTACTTTTTCTTCTTATTATGTAATGAAATTTTTATTTTCTACAAAGAGAACTTTCTTCCAAGATGATATATTATGTTGTTGTAGTCTGAAGATGTGGAATTCTTCGAAAATGATGAAGGTCACATATTAATGCATTTTTCTGATGATTATAGAACTATATGCTTTTTGCTGATACAAGGTACAAACTATTGCAACTTTCTCCTCTCTACAATCATGAAAATTTGTCCACATCCCTTTCTATAGTCTATGTGAACTTCATTTCAAATAAATAAAATGACTATCTAATTAAGCCATTTCAGTACCAAGGCCTAGTATTTTTAGCTAAACTTTCAGAGGAAAATCATATGCCAAAATAGATACAATGCAATAAGATTAATGAGTTTGACACATGTAGATATACACATGCAAGTTGGCCATAAAATAAATAGTTACCCTGGTCAGCAGATCAGGTGAGGTTGTCTATGGGGACACTTAATTCAACCATGTGGAAGGATTCAATGGCAAATCCAACCATTCGATGCCTAGGAGATGGTATATATGGACAACACTACGACAAATTTTACACCAAATTCAATCATGTATTGGTATGCATTCTCATGCATGTCTATGCACACTTGTTGCTACTCTTATCTCTTTTAGTTTGTTAAAGCTTTGTTTTGCCACATGACAAAGTCTATTTGGGCATTAAATTACTACATGAGTACAGGGGACATTGTGGTCTAAGTGTCAAAATTTTCAATCCAATATGAACTGCCATGTGTCAGAAAGAGGCACCTGACTAAGACTTGGTTGTGTGGACCGCCATACCAGAAAACCATTTGCCTAATTCAAATTTGAGATTTTGTTTTGGGGTTGCATTTCACATGTAACTAAAGACCATATACAACAATCTCCTCTCTCCCCCCCCCCCCAAAAAAAAAAGAAAAAGAGTAATCAGCCAACGATTTTTCTTGATATTTTGAATTTCTTACTACTAGTTTACCCTTTTTTTTTAACTAATATTTTTCACCTATTTTATTTGCTTAAGATATCCCCAGATAAAATGGAAATGTAACTTACACGTCTAATAAATTCACAAATACAATAAACTTAGTTGAAATCCTATGTTTTCTCCCCCCCCCCCCCCCCTCCCTCTCCCTTTTCTAGTCTTTCTCACTTGCATTGTTGAAAAACAAGTTTTTTTACTTGATTCTCCCTCCTAAAAAACTAGTAACTCAGGCAAGTCAAATTTGATCAAGCCATTTCTTTTTCTTTTTCTTTTTTTTTTCTTTTTTTTTTGTAAGGGAAAACCAGAAAACCTAGTTTTTCAGTCATGCTAGTTTGTAGCTTCTGTATTTCGAAGGATAATACCACAAGTTACCAAATGCATAACCATAACAGCCCAACCCTATTCTTGGTGCTCTAGTAATTCGACTAGCCTTTAGAAGGAGAAGGAAGACATTGGTAAGTCTTTAATAGATGCAAGGGAGGAATCAAGTTCGAGTTTAGTTTGACAATTGATAACTTTGACACATGGTAATACTCCCTTTCAATCATATCCTTGTCAACTTTAGTGAGATTTGGGCAGATACTCCCTTTCAATCATATCCTTTCATGTGATTGACAACAAACAATTTTAATTAATCAAGAAAAGATCATGCACCTCTAAGGCTTCAAATAGGGCAAGAGAACGCTACCCAAAGGCACAAGTATACACCGGCCGGTGCGGCCAAAGGGATGGCATGCACGAGCATCTTTAGCATGAGGCAACATGATCTTTTTGCATCCATTGTGTTACGCGTAGAGACATACACTAGTAGGTTGCCTTCTTTCTTCCTAATAAATAATGTCAACACAATTTGTTGTATGTAGAGATATATGCCAAGTTATCAGAGCAACTCATCTTATGTAGAGGTAGAGGTGGCAACAGCAAGATAATGGCTTAATACCCCAAAAAGGATGTACAGGGCCTCTTTCCTTACTCGGCCCCTCATGGGTAGAGGAAAAAAAATCTAATCACCTTGTTGGTAAACATGTGAAACGAGAAAAGTTCTATTAAAAGAAAAAAAGAGTGAGAAGGCCAAAGCAATCCTTCAATAGATCATATCTATTTAGGAATGGACACTAGGTTGTGTTTGGTATGCATTCCCATTCTAAGAATACACATTCCCATTTTCAGTTCATAGAATGCAATCTTGACTAAGAATGAGAACACTGTTTGGATAAATATTCACTTTCGTTCATTCTTGACTTTTAGAATGCTTACTACTCTTTCCAGCATTTCATTGAACAACTCATTGAAAATGATTTGCCCCATTCATATCCAAATTCAAAGAAGAAAAAAATTAATACAAGAGAAGATGAAGATTCTTCCCTTCCCTTGCCTTCACTTTCTTGCAGAAGAACTTGGAGACACAAAGACAGAGAAGACTGCCATTAAAATCTGGAGCTCAGCCTCATTCTTGGCTCTCCTCTCACTGGTCTTGGACTGCTGCAGCTCTTTTAGATCCTCCTTCAAAGACGAGAACCCCTATATTGGTTTCTTCTTATGCATCACTTCCTGGACTTGCCTTTCCTAGACCACAATTGGATGGCCATGTTCGACTCTTTTTGGTTCTGTTTCTATATCAATGATACAAAAATATATTAATTACAGGCTAAATTAGCAGTATGGTGTGATTTTTTTGTTGGAATGGTTTATGCATGAGAAGAAGTATGAAACAGTGGATGCGATAGAGATGCATTTTAGGATTTTTGTGAATAACTTGAACATGATTAGATCCTTTGACAGGATGAGTCTCCCTTATATCCTCGCTGTCAACGAGTTTGAAATTTGACCTGGGAGGAGTTCTGGATCCAAAAGCTCGGGCTGCACAAAATTGCTCCGTCACTGCAAAGGGCAATCACAGGCTATCAGATGTTGAATTCCCACTTGTTCTTTTTGTTATCACCAGAACGAGAACGTTGGATGGACAGGAGGGCACATTCCAGAATAAACCACATTCTCCACCTCATTCTGTGATTCAAGAATGGGAACACATACCAAACGAGGTTTTGGCAGACTCAGAACATGTTCTTAATATGGAATGCATTCTAAGAATGCATACCAAACACAGCCTAAGGTTATAAGTAATAACTGGTATGCATTCTTGGAATAGATTTTGGGTCTAAATTGCATTTTGAAATGAGAAAATAGAGAATAATTGTTGTTCACGATATGTTCTAGACAAAGAATCTTTTTCAATAATGCACATACAAAACACTATCTAAGTGGGCCTTAGATTATTGATTATAGCTTATCAATAGGTTTATGGATTTAGCTGTTTAGGAACAATGTTGGACTAAATTTACGGACTTAGCTATTTAAGAACAATGTTGGACTGGCCACAACCTGTAGATTAAGCAATTTAGGAATAGGGTTGGATTGGCCACAACCTGTAGATCAATAAATTCTTAGTAAAACAAACCGATGCCACTTTAGGGAGTGTAGGACAGTGTTGCTTAAGTATCCCACCAAAACTATACTCAGAAGCGTCTGAGTCAACTATTTTAAAACAGTCTGGTTACAGTTAAGCGTGGAAGTTCTTAAGCTTTAACTTTGATTTTTCTAACAGCAGTAGAGTGTTTGGCTGTCTATGGTTCAAGTTGGGATTTAAGCCTATTAAATAATGGTTTGGTATCTTTAGCCAAATCTTTGTAAAACTCATAAATATAATTGAGACTTCCAAGAACTCCCCTATCTCTTAAAGCTTTTTGCCTTCAGACTTGCCTTGCTTTCTTGCCCTCGGCCTTCAGACGGGATGCTCTAGTTGATGCTGCTCTTCTCGTAATTGAGTTTTATCAGTAATTTCATTTGGAAATTTATAACTGATTTTTATCAATAATTTCATCTGAAATTTTATCAACGAACTGAATAGCACGCTCAATGGGAAAAATAGATCCGAGAGAAAAGTAATGACCAAGAAAATTTATTTTTGTTTGAAATAACTTTACTTTCTTAGCAGAAATAGCTACTCTTCCCTTCTTGATCATAGAAAAAAAATATTAAGATGTTTCCAATTCTAAGAAATGCTTTAGGAATAGATAAGAACATCACAAATGTAAACAACTATGAATTAAGAATATTAATTAAAATTTTGATTCAAATTCAAAAGGGGCATTTTTCAGCCCAAATGGCATGACATTCATTCATATTGCCCGAAAGGGACAACAAAAGCAATTTTATATTGAATTTGCCAATATCCTGACTTTGTATCAAATTTTGAAAAACAAATGTGAGATGCATGAAGTCAATTTAGAAGATCCCTTTTATTAGGGAGAGGGTATTGGATCTACTTTAGCACCTTATTTAAAGGCTTGTAATTTATAACAAGTCTTGGAGCTCCTCGTTTAATTTCAACATTATTCAACTCCAAGAAGATTTACTTGGTCTAATAAGACCTTTAGCAAGTAAGTCAGGAATCTCTTTTTGACAAATTTCTCGAAGTAGAGTAGGCATTTGAGTTGCTTGAGCTTTCGTAGGAATATTTTAGTTAGAAGAGTGACAATGTGAAATTGTCGAGACCAAAAGGCATTTGGAATCTCGTAAACTTCATTTTTAAGCTTGGACTAGAAACTCTTAACCTGAATTTGGAAAGTTGAATCCCCTATTTTTAACTTAATAACCTTTTGCTGAATCTCACATGATAAATAACGGATTTTTTTTTTTTTTTTTTTTTAAACCTGAACTTGAGCCCTTACTTCATTCATTATGTGTGTCTTTAGTGGTTCAAGAAAGATAAATGAAATAGGATGTCCATTTAAGACTGAATGATTATAATTTATTGATCTATGGGTAACCAACATGGTTGGCAACTAATGCCTACCCTGACATTGCTAGCTTATAGGACAAATAATTTATACTCTTTTACTCCAAAAGTAAGGAAGGGTAAGGTTATTAAATGGGTACCGCCATTACTATGCTTAATTGCCTTACAAAAAAATTGTGCTTAATTTATGGGTTTTGTAAGAAAGGAAAAGCTCAACAATGAGATAAGGAGTATCTTCTTTTGTTTACTGATTTTCAGGAGGCCCATACACTGCTTGTGGATGGAGTAATAAACCTTTTTTCAACGAGTTTTGATGGATTCAAATCACTATCTCTTATAGGGAATGTCCACATACTTCACTTATTTGAGCTAAAGGCTCTCACATACATGAAAGAAAGTGGAAGCAATTTCATTGAATAAGAACAATCATCAAAACTAATATTAAAAAATTAAATGAGTCTTGATGGATTCGAACCACTATCTCTTGGGGAACCCCCAAGTACTCTACCTATTTGACCTAAAGACTAATATACATGAAAGAAAATAAGAGCAATTGTTGGGTAATTGTATTACAATTTCTTACAAAAATAAAACAAATTGCAATACAAAGCTTTAGCAGTAGAAACTACTATGATGTTGTATTATTGATCCTTGGCTGAAATGAGACGGTGATAGACTTCAAATAAATGTTGGATCACCACCATAGCAACTGAAGAAGCTTCGATCAGAATTGAGGTTGAGTCACACTTGTAGTAATGCTTTTAAGGTAATTGATGCCCTCTACTGCCAAGAGTTGTTCTGCATCTCTACCTCCAAGATAAAACAACCTTCCACTAGAAGATGAGACAGTTCTTCTAGTCCCTTCTAGGAGCAAAAAGATACAGCACAACAGCCCCCTCTTACCTTACACAAGACTTAGAAAAAATAGAAGAAAGAGAAAGACTTATATGATTGCAAAGAGTAGAAATAGATGGAGTGTCAATGTGTGAATGTGTGTCTCTGCAAAGTATTTGGTTGGGTTTATATAGACTCAAAACCAACCCTTGCACCCTCTTGGATTCCCCAAGAGTAACCTCCAACTAATGTCAAGTTAATTGGAAAATAATGTCATATGGACATGAATTGGGAATTAATTCAATAAATTGAATTAATCCAATCGATTCCTTAGCCCACCTCCCCATTCATGGTAATGACCATGAATGAAATTTAGAGCTCTCATAGGGTGTTATTGACAATTTTTTAGCCCACCTCCCCACTCATGGTAGTGACCATGAATGGACTTTAGGGCACCCACATAATGATATTGACCATTTACCTCCATTTGGCAATAACTTATGGCATGAATTAAGAATTAATTTCATAAATGAAATTAATCCCAATCAATTCTCTTTGCCTACCTCTCCACTCATGGTAATGGCCATGAATGGAATTTAGGGCACCCATAGGGTGTTATTGACCATTTTCCACTACCTTGACCCTAAGGGTCTCACACCATTACAAGTCATAAAACACATAAAAGAAAAACCTCATTTTGAAATTTAATTATAATAAAATAAATATATATTCTAATAATCCCCCACAAGTTTCAAATGACACGAAGGACACAACTGCTATGACTTTATTAGACACTATAGGACGCATCGTTGTAGGTGTCTTTCGGACTTGAACCTACACTAGGTCTAATGAGTCAAGCTACAGAGTACGGGTAGAGATAGACTCCTTGAACCTTTCCTCATTAGTGTAGCTGACCGATCCATCAATCACATCCTATAAGTCGACCTTTTGAGCTACCCATCATATAATCACTTTGGACTTTTGAACCGGCTATGTCCCTTATCTTGGACTCATAAATGTTTAAAGAATTTTCCTATAAGTTCTTATTGGCGACGGCCACACCCCTTACATCCACTTAGCTTAGTCCATGATGTGCACCACAATTAACACACCTCCACATTTCTTGGGATTGAACTAATTAAGAGCTTTACCGCTCAACATTTCCCTTGTGATGGTACTACTATCACTATCTACATCTTGGAATGAATACTTAAATAAGCAGTAGTACTGTGCTAGTCACCCATGACTTCGTTTGTACCCCTTAAACCTAATTCAGGCATTAAGCCTCTTCACATAGGTAGGGTGTCCATCACATGACCTAAGGATTAGGCATCAACCCCATTCCTATAGATGCACTACACAAGTTCTTAACAAACATAGGCTTTGTGAACATGTCAGCTTGGTTACTTTCTGACTTCACATAATCGATAGCTATCATTCCTTCATCTATGTACTGTCTCACAAGATTGTGTCTTAGGCGTATATGCCTCATTTTACCATTGTATATCCGGTTCTTGGCTAGATGTATAGCAACTTGATTATCACAATGTAGTGATATTGATGGCGCCAGTTTTTGCCACAATGGAATATCCGCCATTAAGTTTCTAAGCCATGCGGCTTCCATTCCCGCCTTTTCTAAGGCAATGAACTCAGCTTCCATAGTAGAGCTATCCCACAAGATTACTTTGTGGACTTCCATGAGATGGCACTGCCTTCTAGTGTAAATACATACCCACTGGTAGTTAAGGACTCATTTTTTATCCGAGATCCAATTTGCATCGCAGTACCCTTCCAACACCGTTGGTTTACCACTATAGTGCAAACTATAGTTTATAGTGCCTTTTATGTACCTCAGCAACCTATCAATCGCACTCCAATGCTCCTTACTTGGATTGTGAGTATGTTGACTCAACTTTCCTACCACAAGGCAATATCAGGACGCGTACAATTCATTAGATATGTGACTAAACTAATAATTTGAGCATACCTTTTTTGATTCACCGGTTCACCCAAGTTTCTTTTCAAATGACATCTCATTTCAAAAGGTGTTTTATCCGCTGAAATGTCATGGTACCCATATTTTTTAAGTATATTTTCTACATAATGGGCTTGGGATAGTGAAATATTATTCTCTTGCTTAATAATCTTGATCCCAAAAATCATATCAACCTCTCCTAAGTCTTTTGTGTCAAAACTAGACTTCAAAAGTTTCTTAGCTTGATTCACTATTTCCAAGTTTGTTCCCATTATTAGCATATCATCTACATATAGTAGAATAAATATGCCCTTACCATCTTGAAACCTGCCATATAAGTCATTCACAATGAAACCATTTGAAATTAGAACTTTGTATAATTTTTTATGCCATTGCTTTGGCGCCTACTTCAATCCATATAAAGATTTCTGAAGCTTACAAACTTTTTGCTCTTGTCCATTTACAATACAACCTTCTGGTTGCTTTATGTAAATTTTCTCCTCTAGGTCTCCATTTAGAAATGTCGTTTTCACATCCATTTGATGGATTACCAGGTTATGTATTGACGCCAATGCTAACATAACCCTTACTGTGGCAATTCTAGAGATTGGGGCAAATGTGTCAAAGTAATCAATGCCAGGCATAGTTTTAAGTATCTCCGATACCGATACGATACCCTCCGATACGTATCTTAAATTTAACCGGTCGATACGATACACACCGATACGATACATTGAATTTTTAAAATCCTTTCGTATCGATATATACCGTACAATATATACTGATATGCATCAATATACCACCAATACACATCGAAACGATACGATATGCCTCGATACGACTTTATGGAAAATATAAAATTGAGGTAAAATGTACGTTTCGGTATGTATTGGTACGTATCGGTGAGTATCGGTATGTATATATCGGCACGTATCGATGAGTATTGATATATATCGATACGTATCGGTGAGTATCGATACGTATCGGTGAGTATCGGTATATACCGATACAGTGCGCTACGGTCATATAATGGCCAAGATGGGTAATTTTTCAGAAAAACAAGATTTTTTGAAGGGTTTTTGTTCCAAAGTTGCTGTCAGCCATATTTCTCTCTAACTAAAGTGGAAATCAAGGTTGGGAACAAGGATTTTACATTTATGGGACAACTACAAACCTTGAATTCTTAGTACGATACCCTCAATTTAGTGTTTATGCATAATACATATTATCAATAGTTTTTTTTAACAAATTCTTTATGCAAAAATGTTTAAAAAAATGTTTTCTATCCATTTATGTATGTATCTTTAGCGTATCTTAGTGTATCTCCGATACGATACGATACTCTCCGATACGTAACTTAATTTTGGCCGACCGATACGGCGACCGATACCGATACTTTAATCCTTGATGCCAGGCTTTTGCCTAAATCCCTTGACTATAAGTCTAGCCTTGAAACGATCAAGTGACCCATCACTTTTTAATTCCTTTTGAAATATCCACTTGGTTTCCAAAGTTTTGGAACCAATTGGTAAATTTACCAATTCCCAAGTATTATTCTCCAAGATTGAATCTAGTTCACTCTTGATTGCCTCCTTCCAAAAGACGGCATCTGATGATGTAATAGCCTCTTTGTATATAAGAGGATCTTTGTCTACTAGATAGACAAGCCACTCATCATTCGAATATTTGGGTCTTTTGAGTCGCTTGTTCATCCTTAGTTGACTTTCATCATCATTACCCAATTCTTGATTGGTAACCCTTTCATTTGACTTCATTTTCCCATAAGTCAATTGACTATTCTTACTTGTAGGTAAGTTGGACTTAAAGGAAAATATGTTTTCAAAGAACTCAACATCTCTTGATTCTATGATGCTATTTGTTTCAATAACATCATCGATGGCTTTAATCACCATGAACCGGTATCCAGTACTATTTGTAGCATATCCCAAAAATACACAATCACATGTTTTTGGCCCCAATTTTCTTTCTTGGTATCCGATAATAATACCTTAGCCAAACAGCCCCAAATCCGCAAGTGTTTTAGATTTGGTTTTCTTCCAAACCATTTCTCAAATGGAATCATACCAGTCTTGTTATGTGGGATTCTATTTGACAGATAGCATGCCGTTAGCATGGCTTCCTTCCACATATCAAGTGGTACACTCGAACTCAATAACATAGAGTTCATCATCTCTTTAAGAGATCTATTTTTCCTTTTAGCAACCCCATTGGATTCCGGTTGGTATGGAGTGGTTGTCTCATGGATAATTCCATTTTCTTCACAAAAATTTTCAATGTTAAAATACTCAGTCCCTCTATCGGTTCTAAGTCTTTTAACCTTCTTGTCAAGTTGATTTTCAACTTCCATTTTGTAAGATATAAACGCCTTTCCGGTCTCATCCTTTGATTTGAGTAAATAAATCATGGTATACCTAGAGTGGTCATCTACGAAGGTTATGACATAGTTGTTTCCTCTCCTAGACTCATATGACTTATAGTCACTCAAGTCACTATGGATCAATTCCAAGAGATCACTCTTTCTATCCACAGTTTTATGAGGCTTTTTGGTTAACTTTGCCTCTACACAAGTTGTACACTTGTTCACAGGGGATTCCACCTTATTGGTGATCATGTCTAACTTGCATAGTTTGGTGATATACTTCACACTACTATGACCCAACCTACCATGCCACAAATCAAAAGAATTAGTAGGGTGTAGACACCGAATTTTGTCACCCCCCGGCAATGATGACAATATGAAGGATTACATGTTGGATATTTTAGACTTGGAGAATTTTCAAACTTAAAGTAGAAAATGACCATTTCTTCCCTATAAACTTTCAAGGGAAAATGTTTTCAAAAATTAGAATTTGATGTTGTGGATTATTATTGTTTGTCCCCTCAAGTCGGACATTACACTTTGATGCGAGAACTATGCGAATCGCCGCCCCGATTCTCTCTTTCATTATATGATCCGGGTCCCTATTTTATGCATATTTTTGTAAAGATTTTCGATCGAGACTACAATCGTGTCTCACATCATTGGATAGTGCTTGGACTGAGCTTTCTAACAACATATTACACGTCAAATTCTGACAAACGGTTTGAAAGATATGACCCCCGAAAGTTGATTCCAAAGTTCGGTATCAGATTCCATTTCCGAGCAACCAAAGGGTGCCACATGGCGCCCAAGCCCCTTTGCCCAAAAGCAAGCCTTTGTGGATAATTCTCTCTAGTTTTTTAGTCCCACATTGGAAATATGAGAGAATTGTCCCAAGTCCCAAGGCTATAAGAATAGCCCTTCCTCTCTTCCAAAAGAAGAGGAGAATGGAGAGAAGGAATATGGTTTTTGCTAATTCCCTTTCTCTAAATAAAGAATCTCTCAAAGTATAAAAATTTAAATGTGTAATCCTTCCTTGAGCCGGGAGACTTAGTTCGATTCGGTTCGGTTCGGTTTTGGCCTTGAAGCATAAGGGTTATCTCCCCTTGTTTCTTGATTAAAGCCGGTTTAAGGTATTTATTTATTTATTTTCTTTCAATAGCGATTTAGAATTAGTTTAATTAATAGATTAGTTTTTAATTTATTAATAATTGATTTATTTAGATTAATTATGTTTAATTAGTTTCAATTTGGTTCAATACGGTTTATTAGATGTAAATTGATTTATTCCGGTCCAATTAAAGATATTCAGGTTTAATTGATTCTTTTAGATTAGTTAGGTTTAATTTATTTTTTTTAACATGTTTACCTTTGATTTGGTTTAGTTTTTTTTTTACATTACTTTTTTGTTCTTTTAATCTAGGCCCTTAGATTAGGATCTCAAGCCCTAATTTCTTCCCCCATCTTTTCTTCCTTTATTTCTTATTTTCCCTATAGTAGAAAATCAGCCGAACCTGCGCCTCCTTCTTCTTTTCTTCTTTTCTTCTTCTTCTTCTCTTCTTCTCTTTTTCTTCCTAACCGAACCTAACTGAACTCAACTTCTCCTTCTTCTCTTCTTCTCTTCCTCTCTTTTCCTTCCCTGTTGCTACAACCCCTAACCAGCAGCCACCGAACCCGCTTCTCCTCCTTCTCTTTTTCTTCTTCTTCTTCTCTTCTTCTCTTTTCCTTCCCTGCTACTGCAACCCCTAACCGGCAGCCACCAAACCCGCTTCTCCTCCTTCTCTTTTTCTTCTTCATCATCATTGGGATCATCAACTTTGAGCCCTACCTTTGGATTAACTTCTGGTTCTGCTTCTTCGGGTTCCACTGCTCCTTTGGGATTTGGATTTCCTTCGAGTGTTGCATTTGGAGCAAGTACCAGTTCACCTCTGTTTGTTGTCGCTTCGTCGTCGTCACCGTTCAGAGTTTCTTCAACTTCAGCTTCTACGGGTAATTCTACTCCAACATTTTCTTCCTCTTTGCTTGGAGTTCCTTTACCAGCTTCCTCGTCTGCGGCTGCAACAAGCGTCTCTTCTTTTCCCAAACTGTATTCTTCCAACTCTAGTTTGTCTTCACCATTTTCGGCCTCTCCACTCCCGTCTCCTTCCTCTTCTATTCCTCCACCGAACCTACAGCCGCACCTTTCTCCTCCTTTCTTCTTCATTTTCTTCTTCTTCTCCTTCTTCTTTTTCTCTTCTTCTTCCCTGCTTAGCAACCAGCCCTGCATGTCCACAAGCTGAGAGTGCACTAAGGAATGTAACATAATTGGGTTTAATTTCATAATCTATTTGCATTTTGTTGAAGAGCTCAAGTGCTTCTGTAGGATTTCCATTCTTCCCATACCCATCAATCGTGGAAGTCCATGAAAAGCCGTTCTTTTCTGGCATATAGTTGAAAATTCTCTGTGCTTCCTCAGTTCTCCCACATTTTGAGTACATGTCTACAAGTGCACTTCCCAATATCACAAGACAACATTACATTACACGTAGCTGTTGTGGACAGTTTCAAAATCAAGGAAAACATGAAGCCATCTGGTTTTTCATTAGAGGAAGTGAGTTTGCGGATCAAATTCAGAGATCCTCCAGCTTGACCTTGTTTGAGGTAGGCTGCAATCATTGAATTATAGGAGGAGATGGTTGGTTTGGGCATTTGATCGACTATCTTTCGAGCATAGGATAAACAACCAGATTTTATGTTGAGAATGAGGAGTTTGATGGAAATGTTGGTGTCAGGTGAAAATCTAATTTTGAGAATGTGGGCATGAATTTTCTGGTCATGGGAAGGGGAATCGGATTGTATGTAGTGCTGCAGAGCTGCTGATTAAATACTCCATATTTGTAATACCCACAACCTTTTATTTCATTTATGTTTTC
>NW_024870483.1:301889-305116 GCF_013358625.1 Macadamia integrifolia
AGCCCACCTCCCCACTCATGGTAGTGACCATGAATGGACTTTAGGGCACCCACATAATGATATTGACCATTTATCTCCATTTGGCAATAACCTATGACATGAATTAAGAATTAATTTCATAAATGAAATTAATCTCAATCAATTCTCTTTGCCTACCTCTCCACTTATGGTAATGGCCATGAATGGAATTTAGGGCACCCATAGGGTGTTATTGACTCTTTTCCACTACCTTGACCCTAAGGTCCCACACCATTACAAGTCATAAAACACATAAAAGAAAAACCTCATTTTGAAACTTAATTATAATAAAACAAACATAAATTCTAATAGTAATACTAAGGTTGATGTTCCTTTAGAAGAAAACTGTTTCAAAATGTCCAAAGTGAATCAAGCAAGAAAGAAAGCAGCTATAAATGGAGATTTTGTGGAAACGAAGATACATTAATAAATCACTTCAAAATCAAATGGAAAAAAAAAAAAAAAAATCGAAATGAAAATTTTTCCAAAGCGGATAACATGTGTTCCAAGGCATCGCATTAATAGGGATACAACACACAATACTGTGTTTGGAAAGCATAGAATGCAATCCCAATGGAGAATGAGAACACTGTTTGGAATTTTGGTACATTTTTGGTTAAAATGTCTTTTTTTTTTTTCCAATACTTTGCATTTCATCGAACACCTCGTTGGTTTGGATATGATTATAATTGCCCGCTTCAACCGACTCCTCGTGCTCCCTCTTTAAGCACAGCAGCGATGAAATCAAACACCTCATTCCTCTCATTAAATCCCAACCTGATTAGAATCTGGAAGGGATTTTGAACATTTTGAGAGGCAGCACGAGGAGAAGTGCATTCTGCATTGATCTTCATTATATGAGTTCGGATTATTTCTCAAGGCGCATATTTTAGATTAGTTTTCTTCTGTTTGTCATCAAGGGCTTGTAAATTAAGGACTCGAAAAGCTTGCAAATACAACCAATCAACAAAAATAAGCAATTTTGTTCTAACAAATGAAAGAGAGAGAGAGAGAGCTCCCAGAATTTTCAAGCAAGCAATAGATAAAAAGCACAGGAGGTAAGGGACGCACACCAATGCAGAGGTCTAGTGACGCAATAATCAATTCTTGGTAGCTGCTCCTTCACCGGATGCGGCTAAAACTCATCGCACCTAGGCACCCCACCGGCGCTTCACCACCACCGACCTTCTCTATGTGTGCAGGTGTTTGTATCTCACTATATCTCATGTAAGAAAAAGGGAATGAAGAAGGATCAGCGGTAGCAAGAGAAGCAACCGGATTCAAAAAAGGAAAAAAAGAATTGTCAATCTACGTTGTTAAGAGAGGAGTAGAACCAACAACCTGCTAGAGAAATGTTGGAGAAACACAATTTTCCCAAAAACGAATCAAGCAGAGAAAGAAGGAATCATCACAAGTTTCAGAAAGAGAATAGAGAGAGAGAAACAACAAGAATGGGCGTTCAACCCGATTCCCTCTGCATCTCACGGTTTCCTTCAAATTGAAGAATTGTAGCAAATCATATGGGCTTCAGATTGAGAAAATGGCAGAGATCCAGGGTTCACATATGGAAGGAATTTGAAGGCTCAATTGATTTTAGAGGAGAGCTTCAATTGTTTCGGTAGAAGGTTATAACTTTTTGAGTTGCAGATGCATGGGTTCGAAGGCGACCAGTTGGGAGAGTAGTCGAAATCGGAGAGTTGGGAGTTGGGAGTTGGGAGTTGGGAGTTGGGAGTTGGGAGTTGGGACTTGGGACTAGAACGAAGAAAACCGAGAACGTGGAATGGGGTTTTTTCCCATTCCAGAACACCCTCTGTTCTTGATCTCATTCCAGGAATCTAGAATTAGAATGCGTACCAAACAATACTTTTGTCATCCTAGAATCCATTCTTGACTCAGAATGCGTTCTCAGAATACATACCAAACACAGCCAAAGATCCCCCTCGATCGCAATTTTATTTCGCTAAGTAGAGCTGTGTACTTATCATAGACATATATGGCTTTGCTGCTTCAACTGGAACATTCTCACTATAATATTTTATTTTAACAGAGACAAGTGTCTATTCATTTATTTCACCAAAATAGATAGATGCAAACCACAATTACACATATAAGTAAATACATATCTATCACACGCTCCAGAAGTATTAAAA
The DNA here is from genome assembly GCF_013358625.1 of Macadamia integrifolia. Classification (NCBI taxonomy): domain Eukaryota; kingdom Viridiplantae; phylum Streptophyta; class Magnoliopsida; order Proteales; family Proteaceae; genus Macadamia; species Macadamia integrifolia. The sequence goes on from NW_024870483.1 coordinate 304,058, forward strand.
ATTTTCAACCCTACCCAGAAGAAAACATATATTTAATCCCATACAATATGGTAGACGCGTTAAGAGTAATACGAATAGAATAAAATAAAATAAAATAAAATAAAATAAAACCTCACAGTTTATTATAATTGACACATTATACAAGTCTCTCCTCACTCTCTCCCTGGTTCCAAAACACAACTGGGATGACACATTCCTCAGATATGATGCAAATAAGGGAATTCATCAATCTAAAAAATAAACGATGCGTATTATAGATTACAGATTTTTAGAGTGAGCTTCCCTGTTTGAGGTCTGTTTCAGCCTAAAAAATGTCCATCGCCCTAGTTAAGGACCTTAAGATCCCCATTTATTCATAAATTGCTTTTCACGGACAATAACATTCTCAACAACTGCTCCCTACCTTCTTGAGTGGATTGGGATCCCCCTCCTGGGTTGGGGAGGGACAATAACATTCTCAATGCATGGCAAGTGAAGTGAAATAAATTCATAGAATAAGAAAACCCTTTAATCAAACAGTATAGAAAGGATAAAAATGTGTGAAGTGCTGGATTCAATACAATGCTCACGAACCATTAGACTAAATATAGATATAAAAGAGAACAACTAAACATTTCAAATTTCAGTTCCAATAAAAACACAAGATCTTCAAAGTATAAATTAAAACATGTAGCCCATTTCCACAATAAACATGATTGATCTTAGCCTTTGCTCTTCTTTGAGACGCTTCGCATTAGCATTTGAATCTCCAATCCTCTGTTTTCTACCATTGTAAAGGAAAATGATAGATTTTCAAGTTAGCATGCTAGTAACAAAAGTGGGCATAGAAATATGAAACTGAAATTCAGAAATCACACCAAGGTTCAATTATCTGAAGATGCATATGGCACAACTACCATATAGTTCAGATTTATATCAAGATTCATGTTTGTTCATGGATAGGTCTTGTTTGACAATTGAAAATATTGTAGATATGGTGGCATGACAAGCAACGATGGCACCTAATATTGTAATAACAAACATAGGCTAGTACGACACCCCACCCCCACACCACCCCCC
>NW_024870483.1:305145-310248 GCF_013358625.1 Macadamia integrifolia
AAAAAAAAAGAAAAATTAAGCAATTATCAACTCCAATGAATGTATGATTTAATTACAGCATGTGAGTAAATTTAATGAGAAGTGTGAGATCAGAACATACCTATAACTGGATGATAAAAAATGCATCTACAACATTATCATGGTGTTTCAAAAAGTAACGGAAAAGACAAGGGAACAAGACTACTGTAAATGCAATCTGAACAATCAACACCAATTTCAAGGATCTTGCATGATTGGGCTGGGTTTTTTACAACCCTAGTCCAACCCTAGGCCCCTAAAATTCAATCTAGGCCCCACCTAATTCTATCGGGTTCTTGCCTAGGCCCAACCCTGTCAGGCTCTTGTCAACCAACCCGGTCCTAATTGACCCTAATTAGACAGGGTTGAGCCGGGTTGGCCCTAATTGGCCTTGATTTGTGTCAAGGTCAGGCTAACCTTGGTTGACTCTGTTTTTACCATTTGAATCTTATGTATTAAAAAAAAAAAAAAAAATAATAATAATAATAATAATAATAATAATAGAAGATCAAATGAACAATAACACAATTAAAATTATAAAAGTGCAACATGATAATAGATGTTCAAGACACTTGACCATAAGAATCAATAACTGAAAGTTCATTATTCTGAATAAAAGGATAGGATGATAGTCTTAAATTATATTATATAAATCATGTTAAAATTAGAGTCAGGTTAGACCGGGCCAGGCTGGGCTCTACATAGTGTTTTTCAACCCTAACCCGCACTTAGGGTTAGAAATAAAGCCCACGCCTTGCTCGGGCTCGGGGCAGATTTGAGCTGTCGAGGCCAAACTTACACCCCTAGTATCATCACACTACAAAATTTCAAATCCATTGATAGTTATTAAGCTAACAATGTTTACCTACACTTCATACTAAGGAAATACACAATAAAAACAAACAGAATTCCCTTTGTTATTATTCAAATGGCCCGACATATGGGGAAAATGATGACATGAAGCATAAGAGCAACATTGATTGCTATATACATACTTAAAAATTGAGTTTGTCAGCTAACAATACTTATCATTCTTGGGTATGTAGATTTTTTTTTCGGTAAAGAAGTATGTAGATTGAGTGCATGCATGTAGAATTATACCCAGCTATTGTACGTAAAATCCTGTTTCAAAAATATGTTTGATAATGTGGACACTTAAGAATACCACAAGTATCAGATCTGCCTGAGAGATCGGTGAGGTGTCCTCATCAAAAATATGATAAGTAGTAGGAGGTTTGGAAGATCGGTGAGGGTGTACAAACTTTAGTCCCACATTGCCTAGGGAGAGATTACTAGGCTAATTAATAACCTCTAATCTCGTTAACATTGCACAACGTGTTTTAAAGTTTTTCGGCCAATGGGCAAAAAATGATAATATTGTTCAAGATTAATGGAGCCAAGGCATTTCAGATAAGAGGGAGGACTCTCACTATGCCTGACCTTGCAATCTCTATGTAAGACCTCAAGTGATGGAGGGCACGACTGATGGAGTTAAGACCTCAAGTGCAACTTAAGCTGCGTTTGGTAGTCATTTCGTTCCAGAAACGACATTTCGAAGAACGATTACCCTAGTTATTCACTTTTTTTTTTTTTGAACCAAACCGAAATGATGGAACAAAGTTTTGTCATTCCATCATTTTGTATTTCTAGTGTTTTTTTCCCTTTTCGTTCAAAAAAACCGAAAACACCAAGTTGACATCAAACACTTTATTCTATTTTTTTTTTTTTTTCCTATAGAATGAAAAATATTATTTTGAATAACTACCAAACGCAGTCTCTGAAATCCAAATATCAAAATTTTTGTTTCCGTTAAAAGGAAGAGAGGAATAAAAGAGCAATTACAGGCTTAACACCCAGAATTTGAAAAAGGAATTAAAGAAAATTAAAAATAGAGATCTCACGTATTCAATGGAACAAAATATTGAAAGTGAGGGTCCCCTCTAAGAGGCTTTCCAGAGAGGGAAGAACACCTCTCCTCTTCCCCCAAATGTAGAAAAGGATCGAAGCCTCCATGGCGTATTCTGTTGTGTATTTTCATTTTTAAAATGGAAACACCTCTCCTGTGATGAATGAATGGTCCAGATATTTTGATGCCGTTTAGAGGGACTAGATAACTCCTAACCACCAATACGGTTAGCTGAGTACGCGACCAGAAAAATTAAAATCTAAACTGAAATTAAATCCGAATCTTTTCTTCTTCCCTTCGTATGAGAAAACCCAAACGGTTTTTTCTTCGCTTCGTCTGAAAGCAGAACCCTAGCCTCTCGCCCCTTGCTTCTCCCTCTCCGTTCCTGGAGATCAGCGATCGGCGACCAAGGGCGAGCATAAGTGGACGCATTCGATCGCTCACTTCCTCTACTCCGTTTCTCTTCCCAAATCCAACGGTTGTTGAAAATCCAATCGAAGAACAAATTGCACCGGCTGGAGGGTGATTGCACCGACCAAGAGTGAGCATCAACGTTGTAAGTAGCGCAAGTGGGCTCTGTGCTTGGATTCTTCGTTTTTTCAAAAATTTCATGCCTTCTGTTAGTAGTTTCAACCTTGTAATGCAAATATACTAATATCTGCACCTGCTAAGTCTTTGTTTTCCCATCAACTGATATTGCCAATAAGTAGAGAACCGTCCTTGGGACCCTTGTTTTTCTGCATTTATTTTTATTTTTATTTATTTATTTATTTATTTTTATTTATGTGTAAAGGTGAGAATCTTCATCCATGAGAGATCCATGATCGAAAGCATACACTTTGCCTCCTATAGTTGAGAGGTCGGGTTCTGGATTGGAGATTTTTTAGGGTGAGGACTTGATTTAGCTCCTTTGGGCCAATTCTATTTCTACCAATAGAGAGATGAAGAGAAATTTCTTATTCTTGTTGGTTTAGGCCTTAATAGGGTGCTTAAGGGAATCACATACCATCATCACTAGCAGGGCCTCTCTCACTTTCTGCTTTGTTAATTTTAACTGCCTCCAAAAACTTGGTTATACCTGCAATGCCTTATACTTTCTAGAATTTGGATCAACTTCTCTAGAAATTGGTTTGTTTGAGCCATGACCCCCCCACATGGCTAGTGCAAAGGCAAATCACTTTGATATCATTTGACAATGTCTAGAAGGTTAAGAAGTTCTTCAAATCTGAAATTTCTAAATTCTGTTTTCTGTTTGTGATTTCAACTTCAAATTGCTTATCTGATTAGGTGCATAATCTCATAACTGAAACCTTGACGGAGCTCTGCCGGAAGGGTCAAGATTGGTTGACCAATTATTGCAATGTTATGAGAAATGATTTCAAATTGGAAAGCTAGATTGGATTTAAGTGTTAATGAAAGAATTATTTACAAAGAAACAGTTTTAGTTCATTCTTAATACCAGAACAAACAAGTATTTTTGCTCCTGGATTTTAACGTAGCAACTTTATTAAACGCATACCATATCATTACCATATGTGTTTTATTATACCGGATTATTGAAAATTACTATTGCCATATGGTCCATTTAATTGCCGTATGTATCTCTTCCCGTATTATTGCCATTCCTAAACTTACTAACTATGACCCCTCCCCACTCATGCACTCCCTTCTACTTATTTGTTCCCTTCTTCTTCTAGCCTTGACTTCCACTTAATCACAACATTGCCACTACTTGCATTATTTGTGTTTTCCACTTGCTATTTTACATTTATAAGGTGCTGGACTGTTGTAGAAATTGTAGATTTTCTGTTACTCCTAATACTTGATTTGTTTAGTGTTGGGTCAGCCCACAAGCAATCCCAATGGGTTTTGGAATCCCGGATTGCACTACCACCACTTCATCTCATTATTATTTTTACACAATACTCTATTTGAACTTTGACATAGACAAAGCCAAGTAGAAAAGTCATCTTGTGGGCTTATGCCCTTCCATTATTTTGGCTGTGACTTTTCATTGCCAACTTGAATATATAATATCTTGGGATTGTTTGTAGGGTTACTCAATTTCAGATTATGTTAAGATCATGCCAAATGAGCTAGTTGTGACCCTTAAAAATGTCCATAAGGAAAAACAACAGTTTACAATATCATTCCCTATGATGTTAAAAGATCTTCTTGGATGCCGAAACTTTTCTGTTGCACAAATAACTTGACTATAAGAAGTGAAATTAAGATATAATATGAAAAGTTATAATTTGGTTTGGAGATTCATGAGGATCCATAAGACCACCATATGGGTATTATGTGGAGAGCAATGACCAAGTTCCGATCATGTGAATCAATTGTTCTTTATTTTCCAAAATATGCAGTAGTTCTTGCCATTTATTACAAATTTTTAATTATGGTGAATTGCTTTCAACTTTCTTCCTGCATTCTCAATACTCCCATTCTGTTTCCTTTTTATCTTCATGAAAACGGGCACTTATCTCCATTAAATATGCCTAGTGGGTTTGTCACCTGGTTCTAGAGAGTAGTTCCTGGCTGCAGGGGGGTCTGAGACTATTCAAGGAGGAGGAGGCAGCTCTAGCTAAGATTTGAATGCTTCTAGTTATGTCCATGTTCCTGTGAATGACCATAATGTGTACAGTGTACCAGATTCGCAACATAATGTCTATAAGCTTCCAAATTGTTGTATTCTTGTTTAAAAAAAAAAAGAAAAGATCAAGTTGGTTGATTTGATGTTTACTTCTTGATTCTAGCCATAGTAGTGTCTGAACAAAACATGCATCACCTGGTCACCTAACTTTTAAGAATGTGGTCAATTTTAGTTTCAAATTCAAACAAAATTATCAACCATCTATGAGTGCAGTTCATTTAATTATATGTGAATTCTTCACTACATGCACTGACAATTTTTGTTTCAAACTTCAAACTGGAACTCCCATTATTGTTGCTGAGTTCACGTAGTTGATGTCTGCACTTTTATAAGTAGAAAAGTTCCACATGATATACTTCTATTGGTGTTTGGATTAGCTCTTTGAGCTGTTTCCCCTGAAGTATGATGGTTGTTGTATTACTATGTTTTTTTTTTTTTTTTAAATCTATTTCAAGGAATCATTACTTATCCATGAAGGGAAAAATATTAAAAGAAAATGAAATTCCTCACTGATTTTTTCCAC
>NW_024870483.1:310691-330190 GCF_013358625.1 Macadamia integrifolia
AAGTGGGTTCTTATCCATCTTTTTTTTTTTCCTGAATCCTACAGAACTAGCAGTTTGTATGCCACTATTATTATGGGAACTCTTTCTTCAGTAACTAAATTCATTAAAAAAAGAAATTGTGTATTTGTTGGGTCACCTTATCCATCTTATTTTAATTGTGGAGGAAGATGTTTATAGCTGCATAATGTCTGGCATGGTTGAAATGTTGCGTAGGCATGAACTAATTGATTGACTAAGTACATGTTTGGGATGGTTATTGGACTTCTGCATCTGGAAACCCAGAAATCAGCTTTTGGGTTAGAAAAGGGTGTGTTCAATGAGATTCCATGCTCTTGGGGGTGGCTTGCTTATTCCAAAAGCAGAAGCTCAAAAAGCTGTCCCAAATATGCCTTGTAAATAGCTGCCTTGATACTAAAACATAGGTATGTATAGCTTTTCTTCTGTTATGTAGCATTTTTTTGAGTTATTGCCTGGCCCAAATCTCAAATTTTAAAGAGGATAAAAGGAGTTGATGATCAAAGCATCCCTTTAACTGTTTTTGCATGCAGTTTTTTGGTGATTATTGAGCAAAGAACCATCTTTCAACTGCTTTCTGATAATGTCTTGTGCTTTCTTCTCAGAGGTGTTTGGAAGAATGGCTGCAACAGCTGAAGTCTGTGATGCAAACCAACAGCTAATTGTTAGTGGTGAGCTCCGAGCACTCCAACCAGTTTTCCAAATATATGGCAGGCGTCAAGTATTTTCTGGTCCAATAGTAACTCTCAAGGTCTTTGAGGACAATGTTTTGGTCCGTGAGTTTCTTGAGGAGAAAGGCTATGGTAGAGTTCTAGTTGTAGATGGTGGTGGGAGCATGCGTTGTGCGATTTTGGGAGGAAACCCTGTCCAACAAGCTCAGAACAATGGATGGGCCGGTATTGTGGTGAATGGATGTATAAGAGATGTTGATGAGATAAATGGATGTGATATTGGAGTGAGAGCACTGGGTTCACATCCTATGAAAGCCAATAAGAAGGGCATTGGAGAGAAACACTTCCCCATTACCATTGCTGGGACTCGAATTTGTGATGGTGAATGGCTCTATGCAGACACTGATGGCATCCTGGTTTCTCGAACGGAGTTGTCAGTCTAAGAGCGTCTGTCTGGGGACCATTTATATAGTACAGTTCCTGGGAAGTAGAGTTATTATGCATATCTGTATACTTGTCTTTCCGGTCAGTTCCAAACTTTTGAATCCCCCCCTCCCCCTCTTTGGTGCCCTTTGATCTGTAAGCATGGAGTATTGACATATTAATCAGTATCATGAATAATCCATTTGAACTCTTCTTGAAGCACTGTGCTATTGATTTAATGTTATTAAATATTCGACTGATATTGAGCAGATAATCTATGTATCATATCATTTCTTACCAGATGCAAATAAGTTGGTGGAGATGCTTAAATCAGCAACTTACTCTGGATGGTCATTAAAAATGTATTGAATGTCATGTTTGATATTAAATTTTCCAAGCAATAACACAGGTTTGAATTAGGAAACAGTCTTTCTGTGAAGCAGGGGTAAGGTTGCGGACATTATGATCAGACTCCACAGTGGCAGGAGCCTCGTCCATTGGGAAATATAGACTTATATCAACTTCTGTGCACTCTGATGAATGCCTTTTCTTTCTCTTGTTAGCAAGTGTTGGACCATCCATCATACTACGTGAGAAAGAGGTTAACGAGGTGATTGTTAAATTAAATATCCAACACACAATTTTTAAAACATTTTGATGACCAGTCGGAGTAAGTTGCTGATTTAATTATCTCCGCCTACTTTGCATCTGATGAGAAACTGATATTATATATTGCTCCATTGCTGCTCCACAAACTCTCGAAAAACTACCCTGCTCGTGTATTAGTATGTATCACGGACACATGGATATAATGAAAATCTGCTCTAATACCATGTAAAGTTTTTCATTCAAATTTTGAATTTTTAATTTCATGGGAAGTCAAAGATGCTGTATTAAATTATGAATATGCTGCACAATATATTATACACCATTCATCTAAATATCAAACTGAGAAGTCACGATCAATTTCAATGGGAATTTCTCCATTTCTGTTTTGCTTAGGTACATCACTCAACTTGTCTGAAACTTCTTCAGCCGCCAATCAAAGATGCTGAATCGACGTATATGCTTAGTCTGAAGTTTGAATAGTGTCTACAGTCACCTTCATTTTAGTCTACTAACTTCTTTGGATAAACAAAACCTTCATAGCTTTGTTTTTCAGTTGGATTAGAGAGTGGTGTCATCAGAAATTTTTAGTTTTTCATTTTTTCACTACTCTTTGTCTGCTATATCGTTCAGTTTCGAGTTGAAGTTGCTCCTGCAAGTTATTCTCAAGTCTCAACCGACTCTCTATCATTCTCTCTCTTCTTCTAATCTGTTTGGCTAATCGACATGCTAATTTTCTGCTATTTTTATCTTCGTGTGTGTTGTTTTTGTTCTGTCTTTTTATTCTCTGGTCCCCTTATAAAACACTTGACCTCCTGTTCCAAATGGATGAGGCCTTCCACCAAAAAGCCCCAAAAATGTACTCGGAAAGAGAATTGTTTTTCCTTCTGCTGAACACAGTAGACTGGTTTGTTAATAATTGAATAACAGTCAAACTTTTTTTTTTGCTAACCAAGGATATCCAAGCCTTTGGTGTAACTAGTCTAGCTGACCCATATGGACCCTACAACCATATGAACCGGATCATACAGGGTTGAATGAGAACCATTTAACTTTCACTGAAAGCAGTGAAGAACACTAAACACCCCTGAGTGTAGGGGTGTCAATCGGTCAGGCCGGACCGGTCTCAGTTGGGCCTAACCGGGCTTGGTAGTGTGAAATCCTTGCACCATGAATGCCTGTTTATTTAAACGAGCCTAGATTTGGGGGGCATGGTACGTTTGTAATCGGGTCGATTAGTGTCGGACTTTAATCAGGCTACCTTAAACGGGCCTTAAACGGGCTATGGACCTATTTAATTATAAACGTGCTTTAAACGTGCCTACCCTAAACTCCTTTTTTAAAGGGATTAAACTATTGGCTTTAAAACTACTAGAGGATAACATTCACAATTCTAGAACCAAGGGAATAATGTCTTTAACAATTGAACAATTGATAACAATTGAATGTCCCATTTAGCAAGATCCAAATGGAATTATATATATATATATATATATATCCAAGGGAATAATGTCTTTAAAATGTAATCTAAGTTGCAAGAATTACTCTTTTTAACAATTGAATGTTCCATTTAGAATGTGGATATTTTAGTCCTATATATTCTTTACTCATATTTTGTAGTATTAGTGGTAAAATAGTTATTTCGGCATTTTTTAAGGGGGTCGGGCCGATCAGACTAAATGAGTCGGTTCTATAGGGCTTCTTAAGTGAGTCAGGTCCGTCGGGCGCCCGACAGGCTAGTGGCATGCACTGTAAATGCCCGTTTAATAAACGGGCTACGCTGAAGCCTGACACGTTTATTAAATAGGCCGGTTCAGGTTTGGCCTTAAGCTAGTCGGGCTCGGTCGGGGCCTACCGGTGCAGGCTCAGGATTGACACCCCTACTTGAGTGAGTGGCCCCAATGAGGTAAGAGGAGTCGAACTCAGAACCACACGCTTACTGAGGTGAACGTCCTTTGCTATGTGTTTGTCTCTCTTGTTGGTGGTTTGAACATATGGGAATGTTGCTCAGTTTGAGAAAGGGTATTTGGTTGAGATCGTTATGGAGGGAAACGAGCTCGGGGTGGTACCGTATTCCGTACAGGTCTCCCATGATGGTGAACTCTTTGCTGTTGACGCCATAAATAGTAACATTGTTCTCGGGTAACTCCTCTGTCATAGTGTATGACTGTTGTTCTCTTTCTTTCTTTTATGGTTTATTTACACTAGGGGTGTCAATTCGTGGCCCAACTTGACTAAACCGATCGGGACCGATCGTTTATAGACCGGACCGTTTATTAAATGTGTTGGGCTTGAGCTCGGCCCGTTTATAAATGGTCGGTCTTGGTTTTGCTACTTGGACCGTTGGGCGCCCGACCCAGACCGATCAAATAACGCCTGACCGAGACCGGCCTATTGTGCACCAACTTGGCCCGACCCTTTAATGATTGTAGAATACCTATTTTACCCCCCCAAATTAAAGAATAAAAACTAAAAAGTAAAGACATGTTCACATTTTAAATAATGATTATATTTGGTATCATTTATTGATTTATTTTCATTTTTTTGGGCTTGCATGAGTGGGCCGGAATATAAGAGCACATTTTAAAGAGGGCCCATTTAAAAACCGATTAAAACCCGTTTAACATTAAACATGTCCGTAGCCCGATTAAGGCCCGACTAAAGCCCGATTATAGCCCGAGGCCGACCGACCGAATATAAAGTGTACCATGCCCTCAATAACTAAGCCCGATTAGTTAAATGGGCGGACACGGTGTAGCCTTTGAAAGTCTTCAAGCCCGATTAAGCCCGACCGAAACCGGACTGGCCCGATCGGTTGACACCCCTAATTTACACTATGTTCTCATTACTTAGGTTGGGAATGACAACACAGTTTGGTACATGTTTAACTAAAATGGATTTTTCTTTTAATTATTGTAGAATGTATCAAGCATGTTATTAAATGTCTCATGAGCATTTAAGGAGAATAGATCGAAGTACCAATCCAGAAAAATCTTTTCTCCTGTCTTAGAACCTAGGTCTTTATAGCATTCCTTGGGGGAGCTCAAAAATTACAACTGGGGCCAGCTATATTTGCCATTGCACGAATAAAGTAACGGCAAGAACAACAACTGAAACAACATAAGTTGTGTTGCAGTAGAGGCCGGTCATAATTGACCTGGGCTCTACTAATGAAACCCCTAGAAGCTTTTGATATGAGGAAGATTGTGTTCTGGAACAACGAGAATGTATTCCAAATGGCATTTTTATCATCTCAGAATGTGTTTACAACCTAGGTATGCATTTTAATTTCTTACTCTGTCCATGTTGATTGCTTATAATTCTGAGCAGTTAGAACTGATTAGGTGTTAAAAAGCATCAAATTGGTGTCTACATATTTTCATTTTTAGCAAGGATTTGATATGGCTCAATAGTTCTTACAAAATGGATCAGCTACTTAACAGTTTATTCATGTTTGCAGAAGCAGGCAAGATTGATTGCAGGATCATTTGAAGGTCATTCTCGGCATGTATATTTGGGAAACCAAGCAATGCTCGTTTTAATCATCCGAAGGCTGTTACCATGGATGATAAGGGGAATGAATATGTTGCAGATACCTCAAATCTGGCTATAAAAAATATAGGAGAAGCAAGTGGTCAGTGGCCTCTTAATAATAACTTGTTTAAATATATTCATGAAAGAATGTAGTTGGTGTTGCAGCTAGATATCGTCCTAGGCTTTTTTTGTGCTTTGCGAAGAAGAACAAACACAAGAGAATGAGCATCGGGCTAGTCTGGTGGGGAATTCTCCGATGCCTAAGTCAGACTTCTGTGCAAACAGATAATTCCTATAAGAATGGAAAAAGATCAGTACTTTTGAAGGGGATTTACCTGGGTTTTTATAGTTGGATATGGTCGTTTCTTGTGGAGAGTCCGATTTGATAGTTGTCCATTGGAGGTAGGAGTTATAGTAGAAAAGTGAATGTGGAGATTGTTTCCATTATGAGAGTTTTCCATATTGACCATATATCTATGAGAACACAGAGAGATTCCTTTCATGCGTGGCAAGATTCGTTATTCTAACGGACGTCCTACTTTGATTCGCTCAGTGTCTCATGATACGTAGGCTAGGCTCAATGAGCTACCCTTTTTTGGGGGATACTTCTTAACAGTGTTCGTCCAAGTCTCGGACTGATCGACGGAGGGTAGATGGTGTGGTTGCCTAGTTGCTCGTTTCGAGTGGCAAATAGTCTATTACCCAATGGATTGGTCTTCCCGCGATGTGTAATTGTATGAACCTCTTGCGTGTGGGGCTTGTAGGATTAAAATCTCAACAAGATATAATCATTAGACCCAATAGATCACCATAGATAGAATAAGAACACCAAGAAACTATAAATAATAAAAGCGTACCTTGTTTGGGATCCATATTAAAGCAAAGTGCAGCGAAAAACCTTCTTATCCACGTGGCAAGGTACTTCTCCTCTATTCTCTTATGATCACTAACTAGATGAGGAATCTGAACACACAAGGGAAGCAGCCACAAAAAACCTTGTCTCTTTCTCTTTCTCCCTCTCTCTCCAGAATGCACGTTGTGAATAATATGAGGGTTAGAGGAGGGACTTAGCTCTCTATTTATAAAGTTTCCCAATGGACCCACTCATCACAAGTCCAATGGTTAACCAAAGCCTACACTAGCTAGCTCATATTTAACTAATTAAAGCCAGTATGTCTCACGTAATTAGACTAAATAATTAGTCAGGTTTTATTAAAGCACAAAACCCAATTAATATAAGCCCACATGAAAATATTCTAACATTCTCCCTCTTGGGATATATTAATTGCTATCAATTTTTAAAACTTATTTTATCCTTAAAAAACAATCTTAAGCTAACCATCATCTTAATGCACGTGCCTTTATAATGGTCTAGAGACATATCTAATAGTCAATCCTGTCTCATAGAGTCTCAAACACCGAATCATGGCAGTAACTACATCTTACAAACGCCACAGCACCTTCCATGGTCACGAGAGCTCTCAACTCTATTAACATGGATTTAATATGGTAGTGTGGCAACTGGATAACACCCACATAATGGTTCCGTATGTGTTATCCCCTTGTCAGTCCAATTTTCTCTCCCTTAAGTGATACAACAACATTTGAGAAAATTCTTTATGGTTCCAATGAACCTGTATGTCTTATCTACAATAACTCGAGTTATACTTTATGTATTATAAGATATACTTTAAGGCTAATAATTGAATGCCCCAACCTTTATTCAAGGTTAACACATACCTTAAGACTTCAAACATTTATATATATATATAACATGCCAACATATAAACACCCACGTGTTAAATACAACAGTTAAAATAAAACTGTATTTTATTGAATAGAATTACATGCAAAATACAGTTAATATATAATCCAAAAAAAATTATCAAAAGATAAAAGTACAGATGAAAATTTTATTACACAATAGAGCAAAATAAAATATCTCCCACTAAACAACGGCATCACATGATGCTCCTAAGCCCATGCTAACGACATCTCTCTAAAAAACACAAGGGCAAAGGCCTTTAGTCAGGGAATCAACTACCATATCATCTGTACCAATATGCTCCATTTGTGATGTGACATTTCTTAACATTTTCCTTTATGATCAAATCTTTGACCTCCCTATGCTTAGACCCTGTGATACCCTTATTATTGTTAATAAACAACACAGCAGAATTGTTATCATAGTACAACTAGATGAGTCTAGCCACAAAATCAAACACTATCAACTCCATTATGAGGTTCATGAGCCAAATTGCCTAAGTAGCTGCTCTATAGCATGCTACAAATTCTTCTTACATAGTTGAAGAAGTTATAAATTTCTATTTCACACTTTTCTACGATACTGCCCCATCTGCCATTAAGAAAATATATCTTGACGTGGACTTCCTGTCATCTTGACAACCAGTAAAGTCAGAGTCCGTATACCCTACTAGCTGTAGGTCCTGAACATATCTGTAAATCAACATATAATTCTTTATCCCTTTTAAGTACCTTAAAACCTTCTTGGCAGCAAACTAGTGATCATGACCAGGGTCTGACTAATATCTGCTTAGAACTCCTGTTGCAAAAGTAATATTTGGTCTAGTACAAGCTTGACCATACATGATACTTCCAAGTGCACTAGCATAGGGTACTTTCTTCATTAAATCTATCTCAATATTACTTTTAGGGCATTGTAATAAGCTCAGTTTATCACCCTTGAGAATTGGAACATTCCTAGATTTGCAATTCCGCATACTGAACCTCTCCAGACCACGATCAATATATGCCCTCTGAGAAAGACCTAACAGTCGACGAGAACAATCCATATGGATTTCAATGCCAAGGACAAAAAATGCATCACCAAGGTCCTTTATGTCAAACTCTCTAGATAACAGTTGCTTTGTATCATGCAACATTCCTAGATCATTGCTTGCAAGCAAGATATCATCCACATAAAGTAAAAGAAAAATAAATTTGCTCCCATTGATCTTGTGACATATACACTGATCAACCTGATTCTTAACAAAATCGAATGAAGTCACATCACAGTCAAACTTAAAGTAGCATTGCTTGGAAGCTTGCTTGAGTCCATAAATAGAATTATTAAGTTTATATAAAAGATGATCAAAACCATTCACCGTAAAATCTTCAGGTAATTCAACAAGCTCCCAAACACTATTATGTTTCATCGATTGCATCTCATCTTTTATTGCATCCAACCACAAATTTGACTGAGGACTCGAAATAGCATCTGAATAAGCAATTGGATCAATCACACAATGGATGTCGTAGTCATGTTTTCCCAAATAGACCATATAGTCTGGTGGTATAGCTAACCTCCTCTCCCTGGTGGATCTCCTGAGTGGAGCCTCCACGACCACATCCTGAACTTGAGGAACCTCAATAGGAGCAATATCAACAACATACTCTTGTATCTCAATAGGTGCAGCAACCGATTTAGTAGGCTCTACATCCATCTGAATAGGTAGAGTAAATGATACAATCGTCCCAACCTCACTACTGTTCTTTATAGTCTGAGTACAACTACCCTTCTCGGCAACGTCAAGTTCCAGAACTTTACTATCTGTGATTCCACAATTCTAGTACCTCCGTAAGGGTTATGAAATTGATACCCTTTCGAATGATCAGGGTAAGCAACAATGTAGCAACGAGTAGTTCTGGGGTTCAACTTGCTCAAAGTTGGATTATACAACCTTACTTCTGTAGGACATCCCCAAACTTGAGATAGTTCAGACTAGGTTTTCGTCCAGTCCATAACTCAAAAGGAGTTAATGGAATAGCTTCAGTAGGGACTCGGTTAAGGATGTAAAGGGCTGTCTTCAAAGCCACACCCTATAAAAATTGAGGTAAATTTACCCTACTAACCATACTTCTTATCATATCCATAAGGATGCGATTACTTCTTTCGGCCACCCCATTCTGCTTGGGACTCCCAGGCATAGTAAATTGACCTACTATCCCAAAATCCTCTAAGTATTTGGTAAATGGGCCTTTAAGCTGTCCAACATCGCCATGTCTGCCATAATATTCACCATCCCGGTCAGATCTAACAACTTTGATAACTTTTTTCAACTATTTTTCGACTTCAGTCTTAAAAATCTTAAATTTATCAAGAGACTCAGACTTTTCCTTAATCAATAATAGATAACCATATCGAGAATAGTCATCAATAAAAGTGATGAAATAAAAATTTCTACACAATGTAGCTATATAGGGTCCACTGATGTTGGTGTGAATAATCTCCAATAGGTCAGAACTACGGATTGTCGACTTTTTCTTTATCTTGGTCATTTTTCTTTTACAACAGTCTGCACATGTCTCTAGGTCACCTTCAAGAGTAGGCAGGATGTCATACTTTCCCAACCTTTCAACTCTTTCCCTAGAGAGGTGACCAAGTCTTTTATACCACAACATGTAAGATTGTTCCTTAGGTAAAGGCAATTTAGAAACAATTATTTCAACATTATAAGAAACATAAATATCATGAGGAGCTAAACACAATCTATATAGTCTATAAGACATAGTACAGTAACCAACCTTATTTGAATTGAAGAATAAATTAAACATAGTATTCTTTATTTTAAAATGATAACCACACAAGTCTAAAACTGAAACGAAAATTAAATTCTGCTTAAAGAATGATATACAAAAAGTGTTTCTTAACACCAATTTAAAATCAAAGTCTAGAATTAAAATGACATCTCCCATGAATTCTACGTTAGCTTATTCATTGTTCCCCACAGTGAGATTTGATTCATCCTTATTTGGCTTCCTTTGGTTTATGAATCCGTGTATGGTAAAAGCAACATGATTAGTTGCATCGCTATCTAGCCACCAAGAACTGGATGGGGCTTCTGATAAATTGGATTCACAAATAAGTGCCAAAGAATCATTACGTGCATGCTCACGTTTAGATAACCAAGTCTTATACTTAGGGCATCCCTTCTTCATATGAGCATTTTTCTTACAAAATAAGCAATGACCACCCTCCTTCTTAAAAGAGGGTTTCTTAGGACCCAAATTGCTAGATTGATCAGATTCCTTATTGATTTCCTGAGCAACTTTATTAGTATAAGATTTAGGCTTTTTACCTTTACAAAAATTGGAGCTAGAAGCAAACAAGGTTGTGTGGGTTTTCTCTTTCTTCAGTTTTTCTTCCTCAACAACAACTCTAAAGATCAAGTCATTAATGGTTCAGGTTTCATCTTGGGAGTTATAATTGGTTTTGATGATCCCAAATTGAGAAGGAAGGGTATTCAAGGCTTGATGGACAATGCAAGGATTAGGAAGAGAAATATTTAAGGCTTTGAGTTTAGTTTGGTAATCCACCATCCGAATGATATAGTCCCTGACACCTCTAGAACCATCATACCTCAAATTGAAAAGTTCTTACATAAGAGTTCCTATTTCAGCATTTTGTGAGACTTTGTACCTGAGTGCTACTACATCCATCATCTCCTTAGCAGTGCAATTAATAGGCAAACCACTTTTTAGGTGATCTTTGATTGACCTCTTCATGGACAGTAAACATATGCGATTGCTCTTTACCCATTTAGCATACAAAAATTTTTCATCATCAGTGCTCTGATTAGTTAGATACGCTGGTTTATTCATAATAAGGGATGTATAAACATCTGCCATTTCCATGGCAAACAATACATCCTCTTTCATTTCTTGAAATTAGACACAGTAAGAACCTCAATAGTAACCATATTATTATTGAGAGAAAAGGTGATTGAAAAATAAACAATGTATATCATTAGCATAATGTGAGTACCATGTAACTAAAAATTATATAAGTACACCAATTGAGAATTTACAAAATCATTATGTAAACACCTTTGGGCTGAATTCATAACATGCAATTGTAGAACCCTCCACATATCAGCAGTCATGAAAACATATTCTAACCTTTGGGTGTATAGACTACTTGGGTTAGACAATTTTCAACCATATGCTATCTATGTGACTCTCTAAGTACTAACCACAATCACCTCCTTTGGGTGTATGACCATGCATTAGAACTAGAGACATCCACCTGCCGTATAAGACTGATATTCCACAAATTCAATGAAGAATACCACTTTGGTGACTACAACTTAATCAAATTCATGAAACTCTCTCATACCGGGACATAATTAATATCACTCACATCGAACCAAATAATATGTAACTTTAGATTTGTAGACAAAGAGCTAAAAATTGTCTCTAAAATTACATTAGATGGTTATAACATTGTTTAATACTTTAATCATCCATTAGGATATTTCTTTATTTATTTTTATTCTCATGAACAGTACCATGAGTACTATTCATCCACAATAATTAGGGTTTTATACATAATAATCTTTATTAATTAGGGTTTCAAACTAATCATCCTTAATCAATTAGGGTTTCAATAATCATCTTTAATTCATGGATCCAATTCATAAACTATAATTTATTACTCATAAATTTGATTAGGGTTTTAAATCTAATCATCCATAATCCATGGATTCAATTCAGAGACTATAATCTATCCATTGCAAACATAATTATGGTTCTAAACCTAATCTATAGTAGCTCTGATACCACATGTAGGATTAAAATCTCTCTCAAAATATAAACCTTAGACCCAATAGATCACTATAGATAGATTAAGAACACCAAGAATAATAAGATAGAAACTATAAACAATGAAAGCGTATTTTGTTTGGGATCAATATTAAAGCAAAGCGCAGCGAAAAACCTTCTGATCCATATAGCAAGGTACTTCTTCTCTATTCCCCTATGATCACTAGCTAGATGAAGAACCTGAACGGACAAGAGAGGAAGCCATAAGAAATTCTCCTTCTCCCTTTCTCTCCAGAATGCACGTTGTGAATAATATTAGGATTAGAGGAGGGACCTAGCTCTCTATTTATAAAGTTTCCCAATGGACCCACTCATCACATGTTACACCCGTGTCCTAATCCGGTCTAATTTAAAATTATTGTGACAGGCCTCAGATCGGTGATCGAAAGTATGATCGGGTTTTGGCTTGCGACTGGGCATTGTCGAAGGGGTAGAGATGACCCCATATGTTTGTGCATCACATGCCTATCTAATTGGAGGGGATTCATACCTTTCGATCCTAGATGGTAAGTGACCCGACTCCCCACACTTGAATTACGGTGCACATCAATATTGCCAAATAGCCTTGAGCATGCCCGAGGGAAACCACCCTTGTGAGACCAGCCATGGGACTGAAAGTCGTCAAGACAGCAACCACTGGAAACAAGCCACCGAAAGTATCCTGGCCCTGGTTCCGGTGCCTGTTTCCGATGGGTTGACAGGCTGCTGTTGGGGTTTTGATGCCCGTGGTTCCTGCCACTTGCATCGTAAATGACTCTGGATGATCCCAAATTATCCTCCACACCTTCCTCATGACATGAGCACTTTATGGACCTAAATGTGTGGGTCCTTGTGCCCCAAAATTTGTTTTAACCCGATTGGTCCAAAAGGGGTCCAAACCAAATAGACCCTAAGGTCCACTTAAGTTATAAGTTGGGAAATGAGGATTCATTTCCTCATTTCTCTTGTGCCCGATTTAGGAGAGGAGAGAAAAAGGAGACAAAGGAAGAAGAAGAGGAAGGAGAAGAAGGTTGGAGGCCTACCTTGATGCCGGCTGCCCCTTTGTTGCTGGAATCGTTGCCGGAGGTAAGTACAACCTACTATACCACTCTCTCTCTCTTTATTTTGACCTAGATAAAGCTAGGTATGGATGGAATCTTGGTGTACAAATCATGTTGAGGTTGTAGGATGCGTATTCTACCCTCCCGGTGTTGTTTTCGAGCTCGAACCAAGCTCGATGAGCTTCGACAACGTGCATTGCCAAAAGACCAACTAGGGTTTCGATCATTCGAATGATGTATCTCCCAAGCGGCTTGGTGGAATTGAAATTTTCTTGGCTTAGAATGATGCTAGGAACATCCCCTACAAACTCCATGGAACAAATCTTAGTGGTTGGGCCCAAGCCGGAAAACCCTAATTCGAGTTGGACCTTTCTGTACTACCACCAGAAATATGGCATAGGAAACACTATAGCTGTTTCCGGTGGGTTGTTTCTGATGGACAAATGAGCCTTAGATTCTCTCTGACTTCTCCACCAGAAACAGGATTGATATTTCCAGTGGAAATGCCCTGTTTTCGGTGGGTGTTTTCGGTGACAGTACTATCACTTAGGAACAATGTCTGTACCCTTTGGAGGTGACCTGTGTGGGTCCCTCCCGATGTTCCCGATGCATACTGATGTATGATTCCCTTATGTCTAGGACAGTGATGCGCACGTGCCCGGAAGCCAAAATTGAATTGATCGATCAATGGCCGTACTTGAACCCTATCACACTAGATCGTAAACCAGGTGAGTGATCGACTGTGTTTATTTTGGAATGTTTATTATTATTAAATTGCTCACATGCTTAGAATTATATGTTTAATGGTAATTGCTTAAATGCGATGATGATATGCTACATTTGTCATTTACGATTATGATATGAATTGTATGGAGATGTATGACGGGATCCGATGTGGTTGAGGTGGTACCAGTATCGTGATCGCCATGTGTTTGGTTATGTGTGTAAGACAAAATCTGGCATGGCTGAGGTGGTACCGGTGCCTTGATTACTGTATATATGTTGCATTCCTACATTGATTATGTGCATTAGAGTTAGCTGTAGTCGCGGGTTACACTTTGTGGCCAAGGTCTCACTGGTATCGTGTACCTCGGGACTGCATTTGGAAATGGATGCGCGTCATGACTGATGATTGGTACCGGTGTCGCATAGTCCATACTCAACTGTGATATGTATGCTAGATTAGGTAAACGGTCTCGAGTTTCAATTTGTGGCCAAGGTCTCGCTGGTATCATGTACCTGCGACTGTATTTGGAGATGGATTACACTTTGTGGCCGAGGTCTTACCGGTATTGTGTAATTCATACTACCTGTATCACTATGAAGGCATGTAACATATATGTGGCTAGGTATCACTCCCTATGCTATGAACCCTTGCCAACAGGGGTTGAAGTGTTGGATAACCCATTGTGGTATGTTTGATGTGCCTTATTGGAATGCCACACCCACGGTATGATGTGATTGTAGCTAGAGGCGGGAACCTGTCCAATGTGGCCGATGTGTTATCGGTGCCATGACTGCCAAGAGGGGGTTATTAGGGGTTTGCTAGGTGACCCATGGATGCATACAGGGATCGATAGGATTTTATTCACAGCTAGGGTTTGTATCCTTGCGTAGTCGATGGCAGTTCTGAGACGAAGGATACAGCCTAATGCACCGTAATAGCATTTACTAGACTTAGTTTGTATTGTTAGGTGGATAATAAATAAATAAACTGCATCACAAGCATCATAAACTATGTGTTTAATTTCTGCAATCATGCATCATAAATTATTGCTACTATTGTCTTGCTTGGATGTGCTTGACCCCACCCCTCACTGAGTGAGTTGGAAAGGTCACCCCACGTATACACACTTTTTAGATGATGATGCAGGTACGGTCGTGCCTATGACTAATGACTCTTTTTCCTCCAGACCTGAGTACTAAGTGAACGACTGGTGGATGCCAGAAGTGGAGGAGTATGGCCAGGATTGTGGTTGTGACTTTTGTGCATACACGGAGCCATGAGGTGTTCGGCGTATTTTTGACTATATTGATACAGGTCTGTGAATATTATGTTTTAAACTTGATATATGTAAGTCTTGAAGGATTGTAAACAGAATAACTTGGTCAATGATATTATGTTTATCATTAGATGTTTTCCTATTTTATTTATTATTCTGCTACTATGCTCTGTTTTCGTTGCTTATGTCGGTTTGTGAGGTGCGATTGTTAAAATGTTAAGATACTGCTATCAGAGATCCTGGTAGCTTTGTAAGACAGGTATGTGTCTTACTCACACTGTTGGTATTCTTAATGGTAAGTTGGATCTATTGGAATTGGGGTGTAACATCACAAGTCCAATGGTTAACTAAAGCCCACACTAGCCAGCCCATATTAAACTAATTAAAGCCTGTATGTCTCACTTAATTAGACCAAATAATTAGCCTGGTTTTATTAAAGCACTAAAATCCAATTAATATAAGCCTACATAGAAATATTCTGACAGGGCTACCCATGATACTGACCTAGCCGTCCTACTTATAGGATTTGTGCATAATGCCCTTGGTCTGTCGGCTCCTACCTTGGGTGCTAGTTTAGGTTAGATGGATTATGGTCAGTTTAGCTAGGTTGTTTGGCCACTCTTGCATCTCAGGGCCGCTCGGTAGGTACTGGGTCGTATTAATTTTAGCCATAATAGTTTACCCCCCACTCTCTCCGATCTTCTAAGGTTATGGTATCTTCTAGCCTGGTCAGTAATCCTCTTTTTGTTTTGGTTCAGCCCTTTGTTGACATCTCCCTTGGCATTTAATGCTTCACAGATTTTTTGGGGGTGATGCTAAAACGTGGGCAACTTTTTCATTTGAATGGACACCCTTTCGATGTCTGAGTGAATGGAGGGAAGCGATGTGCTCGGTTGGCCTCGTTCGCAACCTTGCCTACCACTTTTAGCCTCTCCCCCTAACTCGGAACTCTCAGGACCGCCGAGTAAGGAATATGAAAGACTTCCCTATATCTCTCCAACTCTCTAGCCAATACCCTCAACTAGGGGTGTCAACGGTCCGGGTCGGTGCGGTTTCGGTCCGGTTCCACCGGTTTCGGTGTGAGTTTGGAAGTGACCGAAACCGACCCAATAAGGATTTATCGGTTTCGGTCCGGTGTCGGTTTCGGTGCGGTTTGGGTTCGGGTTTGTACCGGTTTGGATTTATTAGGTTCATTTCGGTTTGGATCGGTTTTTTAAACCGGTATGGAGCCATTAGGAAACAACCAAATGATGAATTGTTGAACTTCGATTTCTTAAATCGATTTGTAACCGGGTTGGTTTTGATTTTTGGTCTAGTTTGAATTCGATTTTCCATACAAATGTATACAAAACTATTCAAATTTTAATTTTTTTAATGAATTTTGGAGTGTTTCGGTTTCTTACCGGTTTGGTTTCGGTTTCGGTCCGGGTTTTGAGCCGGTTTCGGTTTGGTTTCGGGTTCATCCGGTTTTCGGTGCGGTTTGGTTTGGTTTTGGGGTTACAATACTTGAAACCGAACCGAACCAATAAGGCTTCGGTTCGGTTCGGTCCGGGTTGTTATCGGTTCGGTCCGGCCGGTTTTACCGGTTCGGTTTAGGAATTGACACCCCTACCCTCAACACAACCTTACCTATGGGCACTCTAGAGGTAGGATCATTCTTAGGGTTACAACCTAGAGTGATCTTATTTTGGGATATGTTGGGCATGGAATCCTTCTTTGCTGGAGAAAAGTGGACTACAGAGTTTTTTCCTCTAGCAGGAGGAGCGTACAAGGTCCCAAACATTGGAATCTGAACGCTCTCCAGAATTCAATAAGGTATCCCTAGATACCATTGCAGAGAAGGAAGAAAGAAAAGAGAGAGAAAATGAATGAGACTCAAGAAAAAGGACTTATTGATTTGAGAACTGAGGACTCTATTCGCAGCAGATAACATGACTCGGGAAACCACAAGGAATGGCAGGGATGAACAAACTGCAACGATCGTCGCGGGCACTAACTTCACTGAAGCAGAGGAAGATCACGGTAGCAGTGGTTTGAAACAGCGACAACAACGGTCCAGGTGATAATAGCAGTAGTTTGAGAACAATGAACATCAAAGGTGACCTTTCAAAAAGGTAAATGGTTCACTTACATCCTCAAGAGAGCATAAGCCAATCCTAGGAAACGTGGACAACTAAATAAGGAACCACCAATTGTCAAGATAAGGATGACTCAGCAATCCGAGATACAAAACTCTCGTCAAGCGCGGGCAGACGTGTGTTTTCTCTTTTGCTATTATCAAGTAAACCCTATCACTTACAACTGGATATCACACCTCTCGAGGATATTATGACAGAAGCAGCCAACATGAAAACACACGCTCCAAGGGAAGACATCAAGCTCATTTAAATGCCTTAAAACGTACACGAGAGAGTGGCGAATGGTGCGCGAGTGGTACTGGGAAGATGGAACATGTATTCTCTACTCCCTCAATTTCTTCTTCTAAAAACTCAGGGGAGTGTGGGGCATCTGATATACCATAATGGCACTAACCAATGATAGGCTTGGTCATCCTCAATACCTCGACCATAGTCTAGGCAGATGGACCATCGAGACATCAACTATAATACCCCTGGTTGGCATTTATGCCCCTAGTCGGCGTTTATGGCTCTGACCATAGATGGTCATTTCTGTGAGGGCTAACCTCAATCTCATAAGGAATTATAGTCTGAGCAAGCCATGCACCCTACCTCACGAGTTGTACCAGCCATCCAAGTATGACATAGATCCTCTGTCTGATCATAGGATAGTGACATAATCATTTTTAGACCTGACCACTATTAGCAAAAATGGGAACAACAAAAAAACAGAAACGGATGGTATGGGTTTTAAACAGTAAAATTTTTCGAACGATACAGTCAAAAAAATAGAGAATGGTAAAAAACGGAAAATAAACGGTACGGGTTTTAAATGTGTTGATTTTAAACAAACAAGACCAAAAAAGGGTACTATACTCGTATAAATTAATGAATTATTACATGAATACTTGCATCTAATGTTCAAAATAACTACATTATTATATATATATATATATATATATCTCATGTCTCATTATAAGTTTTATGACATATAATTGAATATCATCAACTACCAATTCTAAATTCATACACCACACATGTCCAAGTTTTATTGAGCAATGTGACTTGGCTATGATGTTGTTCATTGTTGTCAACATAGTTAACACACTCTTAGAGTAATGTATGTTTAGTTTGAGTTAGTAGTCATCACTTAATTCTGGATCCATACATTGATATTGAGTTGAAGGTGATATCATGAGAAATATTGGCCATTGAGTTAGCTTCAAGTCAGCAAAAGAATTAGGTGGATCAGAGTTGAGGAGAGAGAGATATGGTTAATTAAGTAGACATTATGTTCACAAGTTAAGTCTTAAAAAAAAAGCAAAAAAAAAAAAAAAAAAAAAAGAAAAAAAGGAGAATGTGTTTAAACATGTTTTAAACGTGTTTAGAAAGGTAAAAAACAAGAACGTGTTTAAAATGGAGTTTTAAATGCGTTTTTGCTAACAGTGGACCTGACCATAGCTAACAAACTTAACCAAGGTTGAGTTAGACAGTTATCTTACTACAAGCCGACCATGGTTGGGTTAATCATTGTTGACTAAGGTTAACCGTTATAAGATCTGCCACTTCATCCCAGACAGTGATCAACCTACCAATTGCAAGCAGGTCCACATCAGCAAGGAAAGCAACTAACTGGCCAATAGGAGGCACCACCTACCTCTATATAAGGAAAACTTAAAGTATTTTTAGGGTAAGACTCTTAATATACACAGAGCTCTACAATCCTTTCCTCTCTTACTTATCTGGGAATTGACTTAGGCATCGGAGCCTCATTCTCGGAGTTCCCTCTGGGCTAGTTTCTAATCTGTGTTGTGCAAGAATTGGATTAAGCTGGAAACTACATCGTTCTACAATGATTTCTTCGCAAAGAGTGTCTATGTAAAGGTGAAAAAGGCTTACCCTTGTTATTGAGGATTGATACGGCCAAATTGATTGCCTAGTAGGGTAAGGACACGCGTCGCTCACCCGGACATGTGTCACCCACCTGATAGAGGCTGCAAGAACTCTACCACGTCAACCGCGTGAAGAGAATATTCCCCACGAAGGGGGTATGACGTATCCGAGTAGGACTCTAAAAGGAAAGGAGGCAGGCCCGAGGAGGACTCCTCCAAGGAAAAGGGAAACCCTAAACCCTAAGAACTATATAAGAGGGCCCGAGAGAAAGGAAGAAGGTAAGCATTAATACCCACACCATTACTCCTGTAACAAAAACTGTGCAGCTAATCCCTAACTTGAGCGTCGGAGGACTAACCCCGGACAAAGCTCCGGGCCTCTGCCGTCTGTGCTTGTGCAGGATCAACTCATATGGATTTTCGACAACAAGAAGGATGAAGAAAACCTTATTACCCTCATTGCTCAATGCAATACCACCACATTATATCGAAAGTGGTTTTGTTCAAAACAAAAACCACCCAATTTTTCGGCCCTCTAATTGCTCCACTGGCTACGAATTTCAGGTGGCAGAGAAGA
>NW_024870484.1:0-28483 GCF_013358625.1 Macadamia integrifolia
GGAAGTTCATATTATGATGCATCCCTCGGGCTAAGTAGAGAAACCTACTTGTGAGTCTCTCTCTAGCTTTCTCCCCTTTCTTTTACTTTATTTTTATTTCCGTATTTTTTTCCTTTATTTTTTTTTAATTGCGTGGGTTGTTTATTTTCACTTATTTATTTATTTAATTTTAATTGTGTGGCTTGCGTCTTTAAATTCTTAGCTGACGAATGGTTAGAACGTTATTTTAGATACATATGTTTAGGACGGTAGTTAGAATTAGATCACAACCATTAATAGGTTCACTTTCGCATTATTGAAAGAAAAAAAAAATAAAGTGGTTGCTCTATCTGAGTTCGACCCGTAGCTACACTGATCCGTATGTTTGCAGTTACATTTAAAATCTCAAACAAGTTTTCGGCGTTGTTGCCGGGGAGACAGTTCCATGTTATTTTTCGCTTTCTTTTGGTAAATCGGAGTGCTTTGTTTGCTTTGTTTTGTTTTTCCTTTTCTTTTATTGAATTCCTGAGAAGAACAACTTACAATAATAGTTGTATCGGTGGAGGTCGCCATGCCTTACAGTATGATAAAGATTGGTTTTGCCCTGTAGCAGTACCTCAGGAATTGACCTGAGCAACCCCGGATCCCTGCCGGTAAGCTCTCAAAAAGCCAAAAAAATCAAAAAAATCATAAAAAAAAGTTTTGCTATTCATTCTTTTGTGCTTGTCTTACTCTAGTTGTGGGTAGTTTTCTATTGCATGAGTGTTAGGTGGGTACGTAATACTAAGAATCGGTTAGAAATAAGAGATCCAACAAGTAGTGACCCTATACGTTTGCTCTCTTTAAAACCTTTCAATATGGGAGACCAACAGCAAAACCCTTCACCTAATTCTTTGAAAGATAGGTTCTACCCTGCTAGAACTGCCCAACCTTCCTGCATAGTTCTACCATAGGCTCAGGGCAATAATTTTGAACTCAAATCTCAATACATCACTATGTTGCCCCACTTCCATGGGTTGACCTCTGAGGATGCATACCTATTTCTAAGGGGATTTGAAGAGGTGTGTGTTCTAATTAAGATCCAACAGCTTTCTGATGATGCTGTTAAGCTTAGGTTTATCACTTTTGCATTGAAAGACCAAGCTAAGAAGTGATTGTATGGGTTACCCACAAATTTCATGACCTCATGGGAACAGGTCACAATTGTCTTCCTTAAGAAGTTTTTCCCAACTCACAAGACCAATAAGCTTAGAAGTGATATCCTTCAGTTTAGGCAAAAGTCTAGTGAGTCATTTTCCAAACTTATGGAGAGATTCAAGGATCTACTCCAAGAATGCCCTCACCATGGCCTAGACTTATGGCATTTATGTCAAATAATTTATGAGGGTATTGGTTACCCAACTAAACAAATGATAGAGTCTATGTGCCCTGAGGGTTTCACATCCTTTACAGATGAAGGAAAGGCATGGGAATTCTTACTTGAATAAGCTGACAAAACCCGTGAGTGGGAATCAACCCAAGAGAGTGAAAGAACCATAGGAGGAAAAGGATATTTTGTGGATGGGATAGTAGCTAAGGAAGCCCATTTGGATAGCCTAATCAAGAGAATTGAGGCTATTGTTCCTAGAGAGTCATCATCAGTCAATTTGGTTAAGATTTGTGCTTGGTGCCAGTCCCCTGGACATCTCCTAGAAGAATTTCCCAACACCTCTGGGGGCACTTCTAATGATAGTGTTAATGCCTTATACCAGAATAATCCATATAGTAATACCTACAATCCAGGATGGAGAAATCACCCAAATTTCTCTTGGAATCAGGGCAACCAAGCAGGGCCTTCCAATTTCCATAATCAAGGTCAACCTGGACTCCAAAGGCCTCCCTTTGCACAACAATATTTTTCTCAAAATACTTTTCCAAGGACAAATGTAGGACCTCAGACTAGTTTTCCTAGGGCCCCTCTCCTATCATCTTATCAGCAACCCCCTGGGTTTACCAACACTAGAGAGGCAAGTAGAATAAGTGACTTGGAAAAAATATCACCCTCCTCATGACAAGCCATCAAAATCTTATGAGAGAACTCACTCAAGTTGTCTCAATTATGCGTGAGAGGGAGAAAGGAACTTTACCCAGTCAACCAGAGCCTAACCCTAGGCATCATCAGCCTGTTAGTTCACAAACATCAACTCATGCACCACTGAATATAGTACAAGGTCAGACCCAACAAGGGCCCTCTAACCAATGTAATTTTGTTTATGCCCTTAAGAGTGGTAGAGCGTACCAACAGAGCGTTCCTAAATCTTCCTCATCTATTACTTATGTTAACTCTCCTTCAGTTGAGGACACAAGTGTGCCTCTTGTTTCAGGTTCGTCTGATGAACCTAAAGATTTTTCTGAAACTAAAGATGATTTGGTTGAGGAAACAAAAAAAGATTCTTTTGAACAGGGGCAAATCCCTAACAGTCCTTATGTTCATCCTGTCCCATTTCCTAATCGCTTGGTAAATAAAAAGAAGACTGCTTCCATGGACAAAATTTTAGAAGTCTTCAAAAAGGTAGAAGTGAACATCCCCCCTTTGGATGCCATATCCTAGATCCCCGCCTATGCAAAGGTACTAAAAGATTTGTGTACTCACAAATGTATCACTGGTGTGCCCAAAAAGACATTCTTGGTAAGTAACATTAGTTCCATAATTACTCAGCCTATAGCAGCCAAGTATAAGGATCCAGGGAGCCCTACCATATCTTGTGTCATAGGCAACACCTACATTGAGCATGCCTTACTTGACCTTGGCACAAGTGTGAATCTTTTACCTTACCATGTGTACAAGCAATTTGGATTGGGAGAATTGAAAGCCACTGGAACTACTCTTCAGTTGGCAGATAGGTCTATTAAAATTCCTAAAGGGATGGTTGAGGATGTCTTACTAAAGGTGGGGGAATTTATTTTCCCTGTTGATTTTATTGTATTAGATACCAAGCCCTTCTCAACCAAGGATGAGATCCCAATAATTCTAGGAATACCATTCTTGGCTACCAGTAATGCATTAATCAACTGCCGGAATGGTTTCCTAAGATTATCTTTTGGTAACCAAACTGTTGAGTTTAACATATTTAGGATAGGCAAGCAACCACATATGGAAGAAGAGATTAATATGATTGAAGATTTTCTGGATTTTTATGATGATTTAATTGCCAACTTTGATATTAATTTTGATTCAGAATTCCAAGAGTGTATGGATGAGTTGGATGATGATAGTGAGAATTTCTTTTTTGAAGTCTTGAGTCTTCACACACCTGTGGAGCCCTTAGGACCCTTTTCCAATTCCATTCCCAAACCTTCCATAGTTGAGCCCCTTGCGCTAGATCTTAAGGAGTTGCCATCTAATTTGAGGTATGGTTTCCTAGGGCCTGACCAGACTCTTCCTGTAATAATTTCTTCAAATTTGACTTCTATCCAGGAAGAGGAGTTACTTAAAGTGTTAAAAGATAAGAAGGAAGCCCTAGGTTGGACCATGGCTGATATCAAGGGTATAAGCCCTTCTATTATGCAACATCTTATACATATTATGGAGGATTCCAAACCATCCACAGAACCCCAAAGAAGAGCTAACCCAGTGATGATGGAAGCTATTAAGAAAGAGATCCTAAAGTGCTTAGATCATGGAATAATTTATCCTATTTCTGACAGCCAATGGGTAAGCCCAGTTCACGTAGTGCCTAAGAAGTCTGGTGTGATTGTAGTTCCCAATGTTAATAATAAACTAATTCCAACCCGTGTCTAATCTGGGTGGAGAGTATGCATAGACTACAGGAAACTTAATGTGGCAACCTGGAAGGACCACTTCCCATTGCCATTCATTAACCAGATGTTAGAGAGGTTAGATGGACATAAATACTATTATTTTCTTGATGGATATTCCGGCTATAACCAGATCCCAATTGCTTTAGAGGACCAACATAAGACCACTTTTACATGCCCATATGGAACATTTGCTTACAGGCGTATGCCTTTTGGGCTTTGTAATGCCCCTGCTACGTTCCAACGATGCATGATGAGTATATTTTCTGACATAGTCGAAAAATTCTTAGAAGTATTTATGGATGACTTTTCAATTCATGGGAATTCCTATTCTAAATGTCTTCATCATCTTTTTCTAATTTTGAAAAGGTGCATATCTAAGAATTTGATTTTGAATTGGGAGAAATTCCATTTCATGGTTAAATCTGGTATTGTTTTGGGCCATGTAATATCCAAGGAGGGAATTAAGGTAGATAGAGCCAAAGTGGATTTAATTGATAATTTATCACCTCCTCAATCTGTTAAGGATGTCCGATCTTTTCTAGGGTATGCGGGTTTCTACAGAAGGTTTATTAAGAACTTTAGTCAGTTAGCCTGACCTCTCACTTCATTACATACCAAAGATCAAACTTTTGAGTTTTTCTAAAGAGTGCCTAGAATCTTTCAAACGACTTAAGAAGGAGTTGACCATTGCACCCATTGTTCAACCACCTGTTTGGACTGAACCTTTTGAACTGATGTGTGATGTTTTGGATTTTGCCATAGGAGCGGTTTTGGGTCAAAGGATTAATAAGTTTCCCATTGTCATTTATTATGCTAGTAGGACCTTAAATGATACACAACTCAGTTATACAACCACTGAAAAAGAATTTTTAGCGGTTGTGTTTGTATTAGAAAATTTTCGGTCTTACTTAGTTGGTTCATATGTGGTGGTGTATACTGATCGTTCTGCTCTCAGATACTTAGTTCAGAAGAAGGATGCCAAAGCCTATCTCATTAGGTGGGTTTTACTTTTGCAAGAGTTTGATTTAGAAATTAGGGATAAAAAAAGAGTTGAAAACCTAGTTGCAGACCATTTATCCCAGCTTCCCAATTCCTTGACTGTCGATTCTCCAGTCAATGAGAACTTTTCAGATGAACAGTTATTTGCAGTGTCTAGTGAACCATGGTTTGCTGACATTGTCAACTTCTTAGTTTCAGGTGTGACTCCGGATCACTGGTCCACCCAAGACAAGTATAGATTTCATTCCCAAGTTAAGCACTTTTTCTTGGATGATCCTTATTTATTTAAGATATGTTCGGATCAGATTATCCGACGATGTGTTCCTGATCATCAGCAACATTCTATTACCTCTTTTTGTCATGATCATGCATGTGGTTGACACTTTGGACGTAAGAAAACTACTGCAAAGGTTCTCCAATACGGATTTTATTTGCCCACTCTTTTTAGAAATGCTTTTGATTTTTGCAAGGCTTGTCCCACCTGCCAGTCTTTTGGCTGTATCAATAAGAGGAATATGATGCCCCTCAACCCTATTTTGGTAGTTGAGATCTTTGATGTTTGGGGCATCGATTTTATGGGACCATTCCCTAATTCCTTTGGGAATCTGTACATTCTTTTAGCTGTTGATTATGTTTCTAAATGGATAGAGGCCATACCTTGTAAATCTAATGACCACAAAGTGGTGGTCCAGTTTCTCAAAGAGAACATTTTTTCCCGCTTTGGTGCGCCATGTGCAATAATTAGTGATAGGGGTACTCATTTTTGTAATCGGTCTTTTGAGGCCCTAATGAAAAAGTATGGGATCACCCATAAGTTATCTACCCCTTATCACCCCAAACTAGTGGCCAAGTGGAGGTATCTAATAGGCAGATCAAACAAATCTTGGAGAAAACTGTTAATCCCAACTGTAAGGAGTGGTCCCTTAGGCTCATTGATGCCTTGTGGGCCCATCGGACTGCATTCAAGACCGACCTTGGTCAGTCTCCCTACCGTTTGGTATATGGGAAAGCTTGTCACTTACCAGTTGAGTTGGAGCATAAGGCCTTTTGGGCCATCAAGAAGCTCAACTTTGATTTGTCTGATGCGGGAATTCATCGTAGACTCCAATTATCTGAGTTGGAAGAACTTAGGAATGAAGCCTATGAAAGTTCTAGGATTTACAAGGAAAAGACCAAAGCTTTTCATGATAAACACATTCTGCGTAAATCTTTTGCAATTGGTGATAAGGTCTTATTGTATAACTCTCGATTGCATCTTTTTCCTGGTAAGCTTAGATCCCGATGGAATGGCCCATTTATTGTCCATAATGTATATCCCCATGGGGCTGTGGAGATTTTGAATCCAGGAACAGGGGTAATTTCGAAGGTTAATGGTCAGCATTTGAAGCCATTCCTCGAGTTTCCTAATACTGGTAGTGAAGAGGTCATGGATCTCCATGAACCTCTTTACACTGATGACTAACTTTTAATCAGGTATGACCCCCTTGTATTGTCTTCATTTTTAATTCTTTCCATACATTGAGGACATTGCATGACTTAAGTGTGGGGGAGGGAAACCAGTTTCTGCTTTTTCCTCTTTGTTTTATTTGTTTTTCTTTTTGTGTTTTTTTGAGCTTGCTAAAGGATGAAGTCCTACTTTGGCTTGTGGCTAATGATCATACCATTTGGTTGCTTAATGTATGAAAATAAAAGTTTTGACTAAGGTACCCATTTTGAAAGTATAAAACCCTGTTGAGAAGAAAGAAACAAGCATGTGTCTTGAGATGGGACTTTCTTTTGAAAAATAAGAGACCCCTGTTTATGGTGTTGGACCATATGTATGTCTATGGGTTCCTTGTACTTTTGATTTGGAGTTGAGACCTTCTTTTTAATTTGGCATGGGTTGACAAATGCACAATTTTAAATGAAATATGAAATGTGGTATAAAGAAGAATAAGAGTTGATTCCTTTGGAACTAGATAGGGCATTGCGCCTTAGGAAGCATGGTGTCTTGATCGAAATTCCTTGGGAGAAAACTTCTGAAGGAACTCTAGCATCACTGTCTTTGTGGGCATATACAAAAAGTGAAGCTACATAGTAACTTGGGTGTCTGGTGTTTTACCACCATGTCATTCGGGCCAAAAGTAGTGGAGTAGAATAGAGTTTATTAAGAGAAAAAAAAAGGAAAAAAAATATGCAAATGTCATTAATGCTTAGTAATATGTTTTGGTAAAAAACACTCCAACGCCTTAGTCATTGGTTCCCTATTTCTTCACAAGTGGTTTTGCCTTAAGATAAGGATGTTTTGGAGGAGACGAGGTGAGTTCCAAATTAAGAAATATGCTAGTGCCTGGAATTGATCAAGGGTAATAAAAGTTCAAGTGTGGGGGTCCCTTGTAAGAAAAATTATCTTTGCTTTGAATCGGTATGAGCCTTACCTTTAGCCAAGGTAGGGATTTATTTTTTTCTGAATTTTGGGTGTATATTTACTGCAAACACCCACGAGACACAACTCATCCATTAGGATAACTTAGGGGTTTAAAGGCTTGTTGCACATGCCAAGTGCAACCGTGATTCCTACAAAAGTGAGTTAGGCTTTTTCTTTCATTTTTTTATTTATTTATCTTGCTCGAGGACGAGCAAAAGTCAAGTATGGGGGAATTTGATGAGCACAAAAATGTGTGAAACCTTAGGGATATAAGTGTACATTTTGTCCCACTTTGGATAGTACTACTGTTATTTTTCTTATTTTTTTTAGTTTCCAAGTTTACAAGAGAAAGTGCTTAAAGTGAATCAAGAACCAGTCCAAAGGTGGGATCCACTCATTGGTACCACATCCTCTCTCTTACAAAATCCTGAAGATTATTCTCTCTCCTTGCCACCTCACAAGATCTTGAAAATGCTATGCAGAGATTCCTTTCTGATTTAATCAAGATTGCAAGATATTAATTAATATTGCAAGATATTGGTTAATATTGCAAGGAAGGAATAGAATTTGTTAATTTTGGAAACGGATTCTCTCTTTCCTCACACAATATCTTAGAGAATGAGGATTTTTACCAAGATTTTATTTTATTTTATTTTAATTTTTTTCTTAAAGAAGACTTGTAGAAGGAAGGAGGCAAGACAAAAGCCCTATAAAAGCCCCTTCCTCCCACCTCCTAATTATTATTCCCCTTAATTTATTTTCTAGTTTATGCTTAGTTTTCTTCTCTCTCTCCCTCTCTCACTCTTTAGTTTTAGTTCTTCTCTATTCTTGCTTTAATCACTTTTGTAATAGTTTTTTTTTTATGTCAATTAATGCAATCACTCTTTTATTCTTATTCAACCTTTTATGTTTATGATTTATGCAATTGAGTTGTAATTTTTAAAGTTATAGTTCTAGGCTTAGATCTAGGTGACAAAATCACAAGCCGTGGAGCATCTTTTTTTTCAAGTTCAGTTTTTTTTTTGTTTCAAGATTTTTTTTCTCTAGTACTAAAAATTTCAGATTTGGTTTATTCCATATCTGGTTATTAGTACTGGTAGTATTTCAAATCACCCAAGCTTTCAAGTTCAAGGGTTGAAGTTCAAGTAAGTAGGCTCCTTCAATAGTCTTCTCTCCCCCCTCTCATTCTCTCTTCTGACTACCCTTTCTTTCTTAATTTAGGATTTTAATTTCTGTCATTACATTGTTGCTATCCCTTTCCCCCAAGGTTCATGGCTAGTGTATGTGTTGGCTTTGCCCCTCCTAGCCACAGAACCATCAATTTATTGCTTTTATTTTAATTGTCTCCCTTTCCCTAAAGTCAAGTAGAGTAACCCTTGTAAGAGTGACTCTCTAGTCAAGTAGGGAATCTCATATTATGATGCATCCCTCGGGCTAAGTAGAGAAACCTACTTGTGAGTCTCTCTCTAGCTTTCTCCCCTTTCTTTTACTTTATTTTTATTTCATCATTTTTTCCTTTATTTTTTTTTAATTGCGTGGGTTGTTTATTTTCAATTATTTGTTTATTTAATTTTAATTGTGTGGCTTGCGTCTTTAAATTCTTAGATGACGAATGGTTAGGACGTTACTTTAGATACATATGTTTAGGACAGTAGTTAGAATTAGATCACAACCATTAATAGGTTCACTTTCGCATTATTAAAAGAAAAAAAAATAAAGTGGCTGCTCTCTCTGAGTTTGACCCGTAGCTACACTAATCCGTACGCTTGTGGTTACATTTAAACTCTCAAACACCACCCTAGCCTTGGTTGCTCTCTGTGATGTCCACCAAAAACAACACTGATATTTCATGTGGACAATGCTTGTTTTCGGGGAATGTTTCCGGTGACAGTACTGTCACTATGGGACTTTACCTGTACCCTTTGGGGGTGACCCATGTGGGCCCCTCTTGATGTTCTTGACACATATTGATGTTCGGTTACTCTTTTGTCTAGGACAATGATGAGCACGTACCCAGAGGCCAGAATTGAATCGAATGACCGGTGGCCATACTTGAACCCAAATCTGCACGAGCTTAATCAAAGTAAGGGATGGTTCCTTTTATTTTTGGAATGTTTATTTATTTTAGAGTTATTTACATGTGAAGATTTTTTCATGTTTAATTATATTGCTCACATGATGACGATGTTCTATCATATGTTACATTTTTATGAATATGATAAGAAATGTTTATGGATATGTATGGCGGGATCTAGTGTGGCTGAGGTGGTATTGGTACCATAATCATCACGTGATTTGTTGTATATATGAGACGGAATCCGGTGTGGTTGAGGTGGTACCAGTGCTGTGATTGCCATATGTTTGTAGCATTCATGCATTGATTATGTGCATTAGGGTTAGTTGTAGTCGTGGATTACACTTTGTGGCTGATGTGGTACCGACATCGTGTACGCTAGGACTGTACTTGGAGAAAGATTACACTTTGTGGTCGATGTGTTCCCGGTACCGTGTAATTCATACTAACTGTATCACTATGAAGGCATGTAGATTATTTGTGGTTAGGTATCACTCCCCATGCTATGAACCCTTGCCAACAGGGGGTAAGGTGTTGGAAAACCCATTTTTGGTATGTTTAATGTGCCTTTCCGGAATGCCACAACAGCGGTACGATGTGATTCTTGCCAGAGGTGAGAACATGTCCGAAGTGGTTGATGTGTTACCAGTGCCATAACTGTCAGGAGGTGGTTATCATGGATTTGCTGGGTGACCTATGGTCTCATACGGGGATCGGTAGGCTTCTAGTCACTGCTAGAGTTTGCATTGCTATGTAGTCGATGACGGTTTTGGGACTAGGGATACAACCTAATGTGTTATAGTAGCATTTACTAGACTTAGTTGTATTGATAGGTGGATAATAAATTAAATGAATTGTATCACGAGCATCATGAACTATGTGTTTAATTTATGTGCTCATGCATTATGAATTATATATGTGATTTTCTTTGCTTGGATGTGCAAGAACCCCACCACTCTCTGAGCCAGTTGGAAACCTCACCCCACATATATGCCCCCTTTTAGATGATGATACAGGAATGGTTGTGCCGATGGTTTGTGACTCTCTTTCCTCCGGGCCCAAGTACGGTGTGAGTGACTGGTGGATGCCGGAAGCTGGGGAGTATGACTAGGATTGTGCCTGTGATGTCTGTGCATACGCGGCACCATGAGGTGTTGGGCATATTTTTTGTTATTTTGATATAGATTATTAATGGTACACTTTTAAACTTGATTGGTATAAGTCTCATATATTTGTAATGGATAAATTTGGTTATGGATATTATGTTATCACTAGATATTCCCCACTATATTTATGATTCCACTATTATACTCTGATTCCACTGCTTTCAGTTAGTTTGTGTTGTGGGATTGTGAATTGTTAAGGTACTGCGATCAGAGATCCTGGTAGTTCGTAAGACGGGTAAGCGTCTTACTCACACCATCGGTATTCCTTCACGGTGTGTTGGGTTTACTAAAAGTGGGGTGTGACAGCTTGGGTGAGTAACCCAAACTCTACTTGGGCAGACTTTAAAGGGGCCTTCTTTGAGACTATTTTCTAGAAAGATTTCGAGATAGGAGAGAGAGTGAGTTCTCCTAGTTGGTGCAACGTTCCCAGTCTGTGCTTGAGTATCAGCAACGCTATGAGGAGCTTTTCCATTTTTCTCCTAAGCATCTCTGAGGTGATAGGGCTAAGGCCAAGATGTTCGAGAAAGGGTTGAGGTTAGGTATTGGGTCAACCATAGTTGGGTTGAAACTGTAAACTTATGCCGAGGTGGTCCAAGTGGCCAAATCTATTGAAGGCCGGTATAGAGATAACTTCTCGGCCCAATAGGGAACGAGAAAGAAGCCTATAGGGGCTACTGATTCTAGGGGAGGTAGAAAACCCTTCAAAGTACCTTATCAACCCAACTCCAGTGTAGTTTAGGAAGCCTGAGGCTAGCTTGACTTCTTAGTCCTCCCATTCTAGTGCCGTGTCTCAATCTGTGGGGTCAAGCCCAAGGTGTTTCCATTGTGATCAGTTGGGCCATCTAACGGGGACATGCCCCCATTGGAGGCTAGGTGATGCACCCTACACTTTGCCACCTGGACCCCAACAGACTTATGCAGCTACCCGACCAGCACAACCCCCACAGGGCCAGAGACCACAGGGAAGGGTGTTTGCCATGATGGCTGAAGATGTAGAGGATGCACCCGGTGTAGTGACAGGTACTTTATTGATATCATTATTGCCTGCACATGTGTTATTTGACTCGGTAGCCTCTCATTCGTTTGTGTCATCGGCATTAGCAAAGAAAATGGGGATTCCACCTAAAGGATTGACGTAGTGTTTGGCAGTGAGTACCCCTACAGGAAATGTAGTAGGCCTGAACTATGTATATGAGCCTTGTCCAGTGACCATAGGTGGATATGAGTTGAATGTACACTTGATTGAGTTGGATATGACTGACTTCGACGTGATTCTAGGGATGGACTGGTTGTTTGCATACAGAGCCAGTGTGCTATGTGCAGAGAAGACAATCATTTTCAGACCTCGTGATGAGGGGTGAGTTTGTCTTTCAAGGGGATAAACCCAAGAAACCTAAGAAGGTTATCATATCGGCCCTCCAGATGAAGAAACTGCTAGATAAAGGATGTCAAGGCTACTTAGCATCAGTGATAGATACTGAGATAGAGGTTAGACCATTGACCAAGTTAGGTGTGGTGAGGGAATTTCTTGATGTATTCTTGGATGACTTGACAGGTTTGCCTCCGGACCGAGAGACAAAGTTTGCAATAGATCTACTCCCCAGCTCAGCACCAGTGTCAAAAGCCCCTTACAGCATGGCACCCATAGAGTTGAAGAAATTATAGGTGCAACTTTAGGATCTTCTAAAGATGGGATTCATTAGACCTAGTGTGTCTCCATAGGGAGCACCGATACTGTTTGTCAAGAAGGACAGAAGTATGAGGCTATGCCTTGAATACTAGAAGCTTAACAAGCTAACCATCAAGAACCAGTATCCTTTGCTAAGAATAGATGATTTGTTTGACTAGTTGCAAGGTGCCAAGGTATTCTCTAAGATTGACCTTAGATCGGGCTACCACAGCTCAGGATCAAGAATAGTGATGTCAGCATGACAACCTTCAGATCATAGTATAGACATTATGAGTTCTTGGTAATGTCATTTGGATTAACCAATGCACCAGCTGCATTTATGGATTTGATGAACTGGGTATTCTAGGATGTCTTAGATAAGTTTTTGATCATATTCATTGATGAAATCTTGGTTTACTCCAAGAGTGCAGAGGAACATGCTGTTCACCTGAGAGTAGTATTGTAACGCCTGAGAGAGAAGCAACTCTACGCCAAATTCAGCAAGTGTGAGTTCTGATTGTCACAGGTGGCATTCCTAGGCCATATTGTTTTGGACAAGGGTATAGAGGTTGACCCACGTAAGGTGAAGGTAGTCCTAGATTGGGAGACTCCTAAGAATGTGGCAAACATACATAGTTTTCTGGGATTGGCTGGATACTACAAGAGGTTTATTGAGAACTTCTCCCACATTCCTACCCCAATAACTTGACTCACATGAAAGGGTGTGAAATTTGAGTGGTCTGATGCCTGTGAAAAGAGCTTTAAGGAGCTAAGGCAAAGATTGGTATCAACTCCAGTTTTGACTATTCCGACCAGTACAAGTGGTATGGTTGTGAATAATGATGCTTCCAAGCTAGGATTGGGTTATGTATTGATGCAGCACGGGAAAGTCATTGCTTATACATCCTGTCAGTTGAAGGGTTATGAGAAGAACTACCCCACCCATGATTTGGAGTTGGCAGCAGTGATTTTTACATTGAAAATCTGGAGACATTACGTGTATGGCGAGAAGAGTGAGATCTACAGTGACCATAAGAGCCTTATGTACTTCTTCACCCAAAAGGAGCTCAATATGAGACAGAGGCATTTGGAGTTAATGAAGGACTATGACTATACTATCCACTATCACCCAGGGAAGGCCAATGTGGTAGCTGATGCACTTAGTCAAAAATCCCAGTCACTGACTCATGCATCACTGACCACCAATGAGCATCTCTTGGAGGAGGCTAGGAAACTAGATTTGTGAGCTACTAGTGGAAGGTGTCACCTTGTCACCATCGGCATTGGTGGTACAACCTAGTCTTGTGGATAGGATCACTGCAGCTCAGGGTACTGATGCAAAGTTGCAGAAGCTGATAACATAATGCAAGGAAGGAACCTAGAAGGGCCCGGATATCTCTGTAACTAAAGGCGAGATTCTCAAGTTCAAAGGAAGGTTATGCGTACCTAGTGATGGTTATTTGAGAGACACAGTTTTGAGAGAGGCACACAACTCTCCATACTCCATTCACCCCGGTAGCACTAAAATGTACAAGGACCTCAAGGGCTCCTAATGATGGAAGGGAATGAAGAATAATGTGGCCACACATGTGTCTAGATGCCTCACATGCTAGCAAGTCAAGGATGAAAGACAAAGGCCTCATGGTTTATTATAGTCATTACCTATTCTGTAGGAAAAATGGGAGAATATTACCATAGACTTCGTCACAGGCCTACCCCGCACTCAGAAGGGTATGGATGCCATTTGGGTAGTTGTGGACCGCTTGACCAAGGCAGCTCACTTCATCCCAATCAAGGTCACATTTTTTATGGACAAGTTGGCCAAATTATATATTGATAACATCATTCGATTGCATGGTGTACCAATTAGCATTATCTCTGATCAAGATCCCAAGTTCACTTCCAAGTTCTGGACATGTGTGCAGAAGGCCATGGACACACAATTGAACTTTAGCACTGCCTTTCACCCACAGACAAATGGTCAATTAGAGAGGACTATTCAGACATTGGAGGACTTACTTCGAGTGTGTGCCTTAGATATGAGTTACAGTTGGGATGAGAAAATTTCACTTATTGAGTTCTCCTACAACAACAGTTATAAGGTCATCATCGAAATGCCCCCATTTGAAGAACAATATGACAGAAAGTGTTGGACTCCACTCTCTTGGGATGAGGTTGGTGAGCGGCATATTCTGGGTACCGACTTCATACAGGTCACTAGCGAGAAGGTGAATATGATCAGAGAGAGGATTAAGGCAGCTCAATTCAGACAGAAGAGCTATGCAGATGTCAGGAGAAGGCGTTTAGAATTTGGAGTTGGAGATAAACTCTTCTTGCGAATCTCCCCAATTAAAGGGATAATGCAGTTCGGCAAGAAGGGAAAGCTTAGTTTGAGGTTTATGGGAATATATGATGTATTAGAGAGGGTCAGACTGGTAGCTTACAGGATAGCTCTACCACCAGAGTTGGAGGGTACACATGATGTCTTTTATGTATCCATGTTGAGGAAGTACATTCCTGGCCCCACTCATGTTTTGACTTACATACCCCATGAGTTTGATGAGGACTATGCCTATGTGGAGTATCCAGAGAAGATTTTTGACAGGAAAGACCACCTGCTCCGCAATCGCATCGTGTCCTTCGTCAAGGTGAAATGGATGAACCACCCAGAGCAGAAAGCATCTTGGGAACAAGAAGAGGAAATGAAGAAGTAGTACCCTAGATTGTTTGATTTACTAGGTATGTTCAATTTCGAAGATGAAATTCTTGTAAGGTGGGGTGAATGTTACACCCGGGCCCTGACCCAATCTAATTTGAACTGTTGTGATAGGTCTTAGATCAGAGATCAAAAGTACAATCAAGTTTTGGTTTGCGTCTGCCCATTACCGAAGGGAAAGGGATGATCCCACATGTTCATCCATCGCTTGCTAGTCCAGCTGGAGGGGATTTGTACCTTTCGATCCCAGACGGTAAGTGACCTGACACCCTACACCTGAATCCTGGCACACCAAAATTGTCGGAAGACCAAGAACAAAGCCTAGGCCAGCTACTCGTGCAAGGCCAACTGGAGGACAACAAGCAGTCAAGATAGGTTGCTTTGTTGACCACCAGAAATAACCCACTGAAAACAGCCTGGGCCTGAATCCAGTGACTATTTTCGATGACCAATCCGATTGCTGGTTGGGTTCTGATGCCTATGGATCCCGCCACCTGCATCATAGATAGGCCCGGATGATCCCAAATTCTCCCCCACACCTTCCTCATGACATGAACACCTTACGGATCGAAGTAGTCAGGTTCACATGCCCCCAAAAGTTAGA
Source organism: Macadamia integrifolia (assembly GCF_013358625.1). NCBI lineage: Eukaryota > Viridiplantae > Streptophyta > Magnoliopsida > Proteales > Proteaceae > Macadamia > Macadamia integrifolia. Next base: position 15,416 of record NW_024870484.1, read on the forward strand.
TTAACCCGTTCGGACCCGATTAGTGCCAAACTAAACAGACCCTAAGGCCTGTTTTACCATATAAGTGGAAATGAGGATTCATATCTTCATTTCTCACTTGTGCACAAATGTGGGAGAGGAGAAAAGGAGAGGAAGGAAGAGGAAGAAGAGGAAGAAGAGGAAGGGAAAGACTCACCTTGGCTCCCAGCTGCCACCTAGTTGCCGAAATCTCTGCCGAAGGTAAGTGCAACCTCTTCTACTACTCTCTCTCTTCATTTTGACCTAGGGCAAGCTAGGTATAGGAGTAATCTTGGGTGACAAACCATGTTGAGCTCGGGTATTGTGTGTTTCACCTCCCTAGTGCCATTGCTGAGCTCAAACCAAGACCGGTGAGCTCCGACAACAAGATTAACCAAATGGCCACCTAGGATTTTGATCATTCAATCGATGTATCTTCCAAAAGGCTTGGTGGAATCGGGATTTTATTTGCTCATAATGATGCTAGGAGAATCCCCCACAAACTCCATGGAACGAATCCCAGTGATCAGGCCAGAGCCAGAAAGCCCCAATTCACTCAGGCACTTCTGTACTACCATAAAAAATAAGCCACCGAAAACATTGGGTCTGCTTCCAGTGGGCTATTTTCGGTGACCACCCGAGCCTTAAGTGCTCTTTGTGATGTCCATCAGAAACAACACTGATATTTCTGGTGGATAATGCCTATTTTTGGTGAGTGTTTCCAGTGACAGTATTGTCACTATGGGACTTTACCTGTACCCTTTGGGGGTAACCCATGTGGGCCCCTCCTGATGTTCCCGACATGTATTGAAGTTCGGTTATCCTTATGTCTAGGACAGTGATGCGCATGTACCCCTAGTTTGGAATTGAATCGAACGACCGGTGGCCATACTTGAACCCTAATCCGCACGAGCCTAATCAAGGTGAGGGATGGTTGCTTTTATTTTGAGAATGTTTATTTATTTTAGAATTGTTCACATGTGTATATTTTTACATGTTTAATTATATTTCTCACATGATGACGATGTTCTATCATTTGTTACATTTTTATGAATATGATTGAAACATTTATGGATATGTATGGTGGGATCCGGTGTGGCCGATGGTACTGGTACCGTGGTCCCCGCATGTTTGTTGTATGTATGAGACAGAATCCGGTGTGGCCGAGGTGGTATCGATACCATGATTTCCGTATGTTTGTTGCATTCATGCATTGATTATGTGTATTAGAGTTAGTTGTAATCGTGGATTACACTTTGTGGCCAATGTGTTACTGGTGTCGTGTACTCTGGGACTGTATTTGGAAATAGATTCGCTTTGTGATCAATGGGGATACTGGTGTTGCGTAGTCCATACTCAACTGTTATTATGCATACTAGATTAGGTAAACGGTCATGGGTTACACTTTGTGGCCAAGGTGTTACTGGTATCATGTACCTTGGGATTGTACTTGGAGATGGATTACACTCTGTGGCCGATGTGTTCTCGGTATCATGTAATTTATACTAACTGTATCACTATGAAGGCATGTAGATTATTTGTGGTTAGGTATCACTCCCTATGCTATGAACACTTGCCAACAGGGGGAAGGTGTTAGATAACCCATTTATGGTATGTTCGATGTGCCTTTTCAGAATGCCACACCCGTGGTACGATGTGATTATTGCTGGAGGTGTGAACTTGTCCGGTGTAGCCGATGTGTTACAATAATGTAACTTGCCAGGAGGGGATTATTAGGGGTTTCCTGGGTGACCCATAGTCGTATAAGGGGACTGGCAAACTTCTAATCACTGCTAGGGTTTGTATCTCTGTGTAGTCGATGGTAGTTCCGGGACCAGGGATACCGCCTATTGTGACATTGTAGCATTTACAATACTTAATTATATTGATAGGTTGATAATAAAATAAATAAATTGAATCACGAGCATCATGGACTATATGTTCAATTTATGTACTCATGCATCATAAATTATATATGTGATTGCTTTTGCTTGGATGTGCATGAACCCCACCACTCACTGAGTGAGTTGGAAAGCTCACCCCACGTATATGCTCCCTTTTAGATGATGATGCAGGTACGACTGTGCTGATGGTTTGTGGCTCTCTTTTCTTTGGGCCCAAGTACAAAGTGAGCAATTGGTGGATGCCGAAAGCTGGGGAGCATGACCAGGATTGTGCCTATGATGTCTGTGCATATACGGCACCATGAAGTGTTGGGCGTATTTTTTGTTATTTTGAAATAGATTGTGGATGGTATACTTTTAAACACGATATGTATAAGTCTTGTATATTTATAACTGATAAATTTGGTTATGGATATTATGTTATCACTAGATATTCCCCACTTTATTTATAATTCTGCTATTATACTCTGATTCCATTGCTTTTGGTTGTTTTGTGTTGTGAGATTGTGAATTGTTAAGGTACTGCGATTAGAGATCCTAGTAGGTTCGTAAGACGGGTAAGCGTCTTACTCACACCATCGGTATTCTCACATGGTATGTTGGGTTTACTGAAAGTGGGGTGTGACAGCTTGGTATCAGAGCTTGATGCTTTGCCTTAACTCACAATCTCAGCCAAACCTTGAATTGTGTATCAGGATTGAAAATAAAAAAGACTTCAAAGACAACAATTAATAGAATTGCACAACCTGGAGACAAGCATAGGTGTCAAAGCCGATTCATTAGATAAAGAATTTGAATACATAGGTGTCAAACCAATATTCCCATCACCCACGAAGCGTATTCATTTCCAAATGTAGTCCCGGAGTACATGATACCGGGAAACATCAACCACAAAGTGTATTCCATGACTACATTTAATCTAATGCACATAATTAATGCATGAATACAACAAACATACGGCAATCACGATACTGGAACCACCTCGGCCACATCGGATTCTGTCTCACAACATACATTTCATATCATTTGCATCAAAATATAACATGTTATAGAATATCATAATCATTTAAGCAATTTAAATAATCATGTGAAAATCCTACACATGCGAGCAGTTCTATAATAATTAAACAATCCCAAAATAAAAGTCGACCATCCCTCACCTTGTTTAAGTTTGAACGGATTGGGTTCCAAGTATAGCCACCAAATGCTCAATTTAATTCTGGCCCCAAGGTATGTGCACGTCTATGTCCTAGACACAAAGGCAATCTAGTGTTATTGTGTGTCGGGAATATTAAGGAAACCATAGTGTTTACCTCCAAAGGAGTCAAGACACTGTCTAACCTAGAGAGTACAGGTCACCAGATTCAGTCACCGAAAACAGGGTTGGAACCCACCTGATTCATCAGGTGTGAATCTGATGGAGGAAACAGAGAGCTCAGAAGAGCTTCCTATTCACCGAAAACAACCCACCGAATTCAGCCCCAGGTATTTCCGGTGGCTGTTTCTAGTGGAGACACAGAAAGTGACTGTGTCATTTGGGGCTTTTCAGCTCAGGCCCGATCACTGGGGTTTATTCCATGGAGTTTGTAGGGGTTATTCCTAGCATCATTTTAAGCTAAAGAAATCCCGCCATCGGGCCATTTGGGAGATACATCTATCGAACGATCGAAACCCTAGATGGTCATTTGGTCACAAGTGCTGCCAGAGCTCATCGAATTTGGTTTGAGCTCGTCAATCACACCAGGGATGTGAAATACGTACTTCCCAAGGTTGGGTTTTGTGTTGTGAGATTGTGAATTGTTAAGGTACTACGATCAAAGATCCTAGTAGGTTCGTAAGACGGGTAAGCATCTTACTCACACCATCGGTATTCCTACATGGTATGTTGGGTTTACTGAAAGTGGGGTGTGACAGCTTGGTATCAGAGCTTGATGCTTTGCCTTAACTCACAATCTCAGCCAAACCTTGAACTGTGTATTAGGATTGAAAAAAAAAAAAAATCTTCAAAGACAACAATTAATAGAATTGCACGACTTGGAGACAAGCATAGGTGTCAAAGCCCATTCATTAGATAAAGAATTTGAATACATAGGTGTCAAACCAATATTCCCATCACCCACGAAGCGTATCCATTACCAAATGCAGTCCCGGAGTACATGATACCGGGAAACATCAACCACAAAGTGTATTCCATGACTACATCTAATCTAATGCACATAATCAATGCATGAATGCAACAAACATACGGCAATCACGATACTGGAACCACATCGACCACATCGGATTCTGTCTCACAACATACATTTCATATCATTTGCAACAAAATATAACATGTTATAGAATATCATAATCATTTAAGCAATTTGAATAATCATGTGAAAATCCTACACATGCGAGCAGTTCTATAATAATTAAACAATCCCAAAATAAAAGTCGACTATCCCTCACCTTGTTTAAGTTTGAACGGATTGGGTTCCAAGTATAGCCACCAAATGCTCAATTCAATTCTGGCCCCAAGGTATGTGCACATCTCTGTCCTAGACACAAAGGCAATCTAATGTTATTGCGTGTCGGGAATATCAGGGAAACCATAGTGTTTACCTCCAAAGGAGTCAAGACACTGTCTAACCTAGAGAGTACAAGTCACCAGATTCAGTCACCAAAAACAGGGTTGGAACCCATCGGATTCATCAGGTGTGAATCCGATGGAGGAAAAAGAGAGCTCATAAGAGCTTCCTATTCACCGAAAACAACCCACCAAATTCAGCCCCAGGTGTTTCTGGTGGCTGTTTCTGGTGGAGACACAGAAAGTGACTGTGTCATTTGGGGCTTTCCGGCTCAGGCCTGATCACTGGGGTTTGTTCCTTGGAGTTTGTAGGGGTTATTCCTAGCATCATTTTAAGCCAAAGAAATCCCACCATTGGGCCATTTGGGAGATACATCAATTGAACGATCGAAACCCTAGATGGTTATTTGGTCACAAGTGTTGCCAGAGCTCACTGGATTTGGTTTGAGCTCGTCAATCACACCAGGGAGGTGAAATACGTACTTCCCAAGCTTGGGTTTTGTGTTGTGAGATTGTGAATTGTTAAGGTACTGCGATCAGAGATCCTAGTATGTTCGTAAGACGGGTAAGCGTTTTACTCACACCATCGGTATTCCTACATGGTATGTTGGGTTTACTGAAAGTGGGGTGTGACAGCTTGGTATCAGAGCTTGATGTTTTGCCTTAACTTACAATCTCAGCCAAACCTTGAATTGTGTATTAGGATTGAAAAAAAAAAAACTTCAAAGACAACAATTAATAGAATTGCAAAACTTGGAGACAAGCATAGGTGTCAAAGCCCATTCATTAGATAAAGAATTTGAATACATAGGTGTCAAACCAATATTTCCATCACCCACGAAGCGTATCCATTTCCAAATGCAGTTCCGGAGTACATGATACCAGGAAACATCAACCACAAAGTGTATTCCATGACTACATCTAATCTAATGCACATAATCAATGCATGAATGCAACAAACATACAGCAATCACGATACTGGAACCACCTTGGCCACATCGGATTCTGTCTCACAACATACATTTCATATCATTTGCATCAAAATATAACATGTTGTAGAATATCATTATCATTTAAGCAATTTAAATAATCATGTGAAAATCCTACACATGCGAGCAGTTCTATAATAATTAAACAATCCCAAAATAAAAGTCGACCATCCCTCACCTTGTTTAAGTTTGAACGGATTGGGTTCCAAGTATAGCCACTAAATGCTCAATTCAGTTCTGGACCCAAGGTATGTGCACATCTTTGTCCTAGACACAAAGGCAATCTAGTGTTATTGCGTGTCGGGAATATCAGGGAAACCATAGTGTTTACCTCCAAAGGAGTCAAGACATTGTCTAACCTAGAGATTACAGGTCACCAGATTCAGTCACCGAAAATAGGGTTAGAACCCACTGGATTCATCAGGTGTGAATCTGATGGAGGAAACAGAGAGCTCATAAGAGCTTCCTATTCACCGAAAACAACCCACCAAATTCAGCCCCATGTGTTTCTGGTGGCTGTTTCTGGTGGAGACACAGAAAGTGACTTTGCCATTTGGGGCTTTCCGGCTCAGGCCCGATCACCGGGGTTTGTTCCATGGAGTTTTTAGGGGTTATTCCTAGCATCATTTTAATCCAAAGAAATCCCGCCATTGGGCCATTTACAAGATACATCAATTGAATGATCGAAACCCTAGATGGTTATTTGGTCACAAGTGTTGCCGGAGCTCACCGGATTTGGTTTGAGCTCGTCAATCACACCAGGGAGGTGAAATACGTACTTCCCAAGCTTGGGTTTTGTGTTATGAGATTGTGAATTGTTAAGGTACTACGATCATAGATCCTAGTAGGTTCGTAAGACGGGTAAGCGTCTTACTCACACCATCGGTATTCCTACATGGTATGTTGGGTTTACTGAAAGTGGGGTGTGACAGCTTGGTATCAGAGCTTGATGCTTTGCCTTAACTTACAATCTCAGCCAAACCTTGAATTGTGTATTAGGATTGAAAATAAAAAAAAAAACTTCAAAGACAACAATTAATAGAATCGCACACTTTGGAGACAAGCATAGGTGTCAAAGCCCATTCATTAGATAAAGAATTTGAATACATAGGTGTCAAACCAATATTCCCATCACCCACGAAGCGTATCCATTTTCAAATGCAGTCCCGGAGTACATGATACCGGGAAACATCAACCACAAAGTGTATTCCATGACTACATCTAATCTAATGCACATAATCAATGCATGAATGCAACAAACATACAACAATCACGATACTGGAACCACCTCAGCCACATCGGATTCTATCTCACAACATACATTTCATATCATTTGCATCAAAATATAACATGTTATAGAATATCATAATCATTTAAGAAATTTAAATAATCATGTGAAAATCCTACACATGCGAGTAGTTCTATAATAATTAAACAATCCCAAAATAAAAGTCGACCATCCCTCACCTTGTTTAAGTTTGAACGGATTAGGTTCCAAGTATAGCCACCAAATGCTCAATTCAATTCTGGCCCCAAGGTATGTGCACGTCTCTGTCCTAGACACAAAGGCAATCTAGTGTTATTGCGTGTCGGGAATATCAGGGAAACCATAGTGTTTACCTCCAAAGGAGTCAAGACACTATCTAACCTAGAGAGTACGGTCACCAGATTCAGTCACTGAAAACAGGGTTGGAACCCACCGGATTCATCAGGTGTGAATCTGATGGAGGAAACAGAGAGCTCATAAGAGCTTCCTATTCACCGAAAACAACCCACCGAATTCAGCCCCAGGTGTTTCCGGTGGTTGTTTCTAGTGGAGACACAGAAAGTGACTTTGCCATTTGGGGCTTTCCGGCTCAGGCCCGATCACCGGGGTTTGTTCCATGGAGTTTTTAGGGGTTATTCCTAGCATCATTTTAATCCAAAGAAATCCCGCCATTGGGCCATTTGCGAGATACATCGATCGAATGATCGAAACCCTAGATGGTCATTTGGTCACAAGTGTTGCCGGGGCTCACCGGATTTGGTTTGAGCTCGTCAATCACATCAGGGAGGTGAAATATGTACTCCCCAAGCTTGGGGTGGTTTGGGGTCAAGGTTCACATCCATACACACCTTACCCTAGTTCAAAATGAAGAGAGAGTGGTAGGAGAGGTGGCTCTTACCTCCAGTAGGGATTCCAGCAACTAAACGGGTAGTCGGCACCAATGTGAGCTTCAAAATCCTTCTTCCTCTTCTTCTTCTTCCCTCCTCTTGCTTTCCTCATTTCCACTTATATAGTAAGTTCTCAATATGGTCTGTTTGGTTGGTCCTAGTTCAATCCAAGTAGGTTATTCCAGCATTTGAGACACGTGGGCCCGTATCCTTAGACTCATACGAAACACAATTCATAGGGAAGGTGTGGGAGAGTGTGTGTGATCATTCAGGGTTGTTCCTGATGTGGGAGTTGGGGTCCACGGGCATTGGAACCAATTCAGAAGCACAGGTGGCCACTGGATTTAGCCCACCAGATTCAGGCTTAGGTGCTTCCGGTGGTCAAGATGGTTGTGTGTCTTGACTGCTTGTTGTCCACAAGTTGGTCTTATACGGGTAGTTGCCTTAGGCTATGCACATGGCCTTTCGACATTTTTGGTACGTGTTGGGATTCGAGTGTAGGGTGTCAAGTCACTTACCATCTGTGATCGGAAGGCTTGAATCCCCTATGGTTGGATTGGCAAGCAACACACGAGCAAGTGGTGTCATTTCTCCCCCTTTTGCATTGGGCAGCCGCGAGCCAAAACTCAGTGGTACTTTCTAATTCAAATTCGAGACCTATCACAAAAGTTCAAATTGGATCGGGTTAGGGCACGAGTGCAACATTCCTCCCACCTTAGAAGAATTTCATCCTCGAAATTGAATGTAGCCGGTAAATCAAGCAATCTGGGGTACTGCTTTCTCATTTCATCTTTTCGTTCCCAGGATGCTTCCTGTTCTGGGTGATTCATCCATTTCACCTTGATGAAGGAAATAGTGCAGTTGTGGAGAACATGGTCCTTCCAGTCAACAATCTTCTCCGGATACTCCATATAGGCAAAATCCTCATCCAACTCACGTGGTATGTAAGTCAAGACATGAGTGGGGTCGGGAATGTACTTCCTCAGTATAGATACATAGAAGACATCATGTGTACCCCTCCAATTCTGGTGGTAAATCTATCCTATAAGCTACCATTCCAATCCTTTCCAATACATCATACGATCCCATAAATCTAGGACTCAGCTTTCCTTTCTTGCCGAACCGCATCACTCCCTTGATTGGGGAGATCTGTAAGAATACCTTGTCTCCAACTCCAAACTCCAGATGCTTCCTCCTGACATCTGCGTAGCTCTTCTATCTGGACTGAGCTGCCTTGATTCTTTCTCTAATCACATGTACTTTCTCACTAGTGGCCTGTATCAAGTTTGGGCCTAGAATGTGTCTTTCACCAATTTTGTCCCAATACAAAGGAGTCCGACATTTCCTACCGTACTGTGCCTCGAACGGGAACATACCGATGGTGGCTTGGTAACTGTTGTTGTAGGAGAACTCGATAAGAGAAATGTGCTTATCCCAACTGTAACTTATATCCAAGGCACATGCTCGAAGTTGGTCCTCCAAGGTCTGGATGGTCTTCTCTGACTGTCCATCGGTCTATGGGTGGAACGCCATGCTAAAATTCAATTATGTGCCCATAGCCTTCTGCACACATGTCCAGAACTTAGAAGTGAATCAAAGATCTCGATTGGAGATGATGCTGATGGGTACACCATGTAACTGGATGATGTTATCAATATACAACTTGACCAACTTGTCCATGGAGAAGGTGACCTTAATTGGGATGAAGTGAGTTACCTTGGTCAAGTGGCCCACCACAACCCAAATAGCATCCATACCCTTGTTGGTGCGAGGTAATCCTGTGACGAAGTCCATAGTAATATTCTCCCATTTCCACTTTAGAATAGGTAATGACTGTAGTAGACCATTGGGCCTTTATCTTCCAGCCTTGACTTTCTAGCATGTGAGGCACCTTACCACGAGCATGGCCACCTCATTCTTCCTTGCATTCCACTAGTAGGAACCCTTCAGGTCCTTGTACATCTTGGTGCTATCGGGGTGAATGGAGTATGGAGAGCAATGTGTTTCTCTCAAAATAGTATCTTTCAAGTTACCATTACTAGACACACATAATCTTCTTTTGAATCTAAGGATCACCCCTTCAGTTACAGAGAAATTCAGGTCCTTCTGGTTTCCTTCCTTACAATTAGCTATCAATTTCTGCAACTCTCCATCAGTACCCTGAGTTGCAGCAATTCTGTCCAATAGACTAGGTTGTACCACCAATGCCGATAGTGACAAAGTGACACCTTTCACTAATAGCTCGAAATCTAGTTTCCTAGCCTCTTCTAGGAGATGCTCATTAGTAGTCAAGGATGCAAGAGTCAGTGACTGAGATTTCTGACTAAATGCATCAGTTAACTCATTAACCTTCCCTAGGTGGTAGTGGATAGTACAGTCATAATCCTTCATCAATTCCAACCAACGCCTTTGTCTCATATTGAGCTCCTTTTGGGTGAAGAAATACTTGAGGCTTTTGTGGTCACTGTATATCTCACTCTTCTCACCATGTAAGTACTGCCTCTAGATTTTCAAGGAAAAATTACCGCTGCCAATTCTAAGCCATGGGTGGGGTAGTTCTTCTCATAGTCCTTCAACTGGCAGGATCCATAGGTAATGATCTTCCCATGCTGCATCAACATACAACCCAATCTCAACTTTGAGGCATCACTATACACAACCATACCACCTATACCAGTCAGAATAGTAAAAATCAGAGCTAATACCAACCTTTGCCTTAGCTCCTTGAAGCTCTTCTCACAAGCATCAGACCACTCAAATTTCACACCCTTACGTGTGAGTCAGTCATTGGTGCAGAAATGCGGGTGAAGTTCTCAATAAATCTCTGGTATTATCCGGCCAATCCTAGAAATGTCTGCCACATTCTTGGGTTTGTCCCAGTCTAGAACTGCCTTTACCTTGCCTGGGTCAATCTCTATCCCCTTATTTGAGACAATGTGGCCTAGGAATACCACTTGTGAAAACCAAAACTCACACTTGCTGAATTTGGCGTAGAGTTGTTTTTCTCTTAGACGTTACAATACTAGCCTTAGGTGAACAACATGTTCCTCTACACTCTTGGAGTATACCAAGATGTCATCAATGAATACAATCACAAACTTGTCTAAGACATCCTGAAATACTCGGTTGATTAAGTCCATGAATGCAGCCGGTGCATTGGTCAATCCAAATGATATAACCAAAAACTCGTAATGTCCTTATCGAGATTTGAAAGTTGTTTTGCTGACATCACTATCCTTGATTCTGAGCTGGTGGTAGCCCGATCTAAGGTCAATCTTGGAAAATACCTTAGGACCCTGTAATTGATCGAACAAATCATCAATCCTTGGCAAAGGATACCGGTTCTTGATGGTTAGCTTGTTAAGTTTTCGATAATCAATGCACAACTTCATACTTCCGTCCTTCTTCTTGACGAACAACACCGGTGCTCCCCAAGGAGACACACTAGGTCTAATGAATCTCTTCTTTAGAAGGTCCTGAAGTTACACCTATAATTCCTTCAGTTCTGTGGGGGCCATGTGGTAAGGAGCTTTTGACACTGGTGCCAAGCCAGGGAGTAAGTCTATAACAAATTTTATCTCTCAGTCCGGGGGCAATCCTATCAAGTCATCCAGAAATACATCAAAAAACTCTCTTACCACATACAGTTCGGTCAAAGGTCTGACCTCTATCTCAGTATCTGTCACAGATGCCAAGTAGCCTTCACACCCTTGATCTAGTAGCTTCTTCAGCTGAAGCGCTGACATAATAATCTTCTTGGGTTTCTTTAGCTTATCCCCCACAAAAGTAAATTCTGCTTTATCACGGGGTCTGAAAATTATTACCTTTTCCATATATAGCATACTGGCTCGGTAAGCGAACAACCAGTCCATTCCCAAAATCATATCAAAATCAGTCATATCCAACTCGATCAAACGTGCATTCAAGTCATGTCCATTTATGGTCACCGGACAAGGCTCATACATGTAGTTTAAACCCACCACACTCCCTATGGGTGTACTTACTACCAAGCACTAGGTCAAGCTCTTGGGTGGAATTCCCATTTCTTCGCAAATGTTGGTGACACAAATGAATGGGATTGTTGTAACCCGGCAGTCACTGAGAGGGGGGGGGTGAATCAGTGAGTTCAATTCTGATACCTAAAAACCTGTCCGATGTCTGGCCAAGAAGAACCTGATATACCTGTCCCTGTTTGCACACAGTCGTATGCACACTCAGCCTCTCATAGGCACTTCCAAGTATGCACACCCATTCCACATTCCACGCACTTCAATATAAAATGCAAACAACAAGCACCCACAACACAGGGTTTTTACGAGGTTCAACAATTTGCCTACATCCCCGGAGTAGTGCCTGTAAAGGCTTCGTACCTACTCAATACACTACTTTTGACTGCACCCACAGTCGGGAGCACCCACACCCAATTTTCTCAAGCCGAAGCTGAGATGGCACTCGTAGTGCCGATACAATGTGTAGCACCCACTACACGGGAGCACCCACTCCCGTTGCTTAGCACCCACTAAGCACACAATAAATAATACAATTAAATTGGGCTTATAACAATGCCCTATAGTGAAGCACTCACACATGCAAATTTCCCCCAAATAGACTACAACTATCACTTAGGCATTTTATCAAACATCTTGCCTACAATGATTTATAATAATGGAAATTTGGCAAAATTGAGGTTACCTTGGCAAGGAGTAACCGTCGGAGATGCAATAATGTCAATCTCCACTTGATGCGGACCACAACCACGTTGTCTCGGTGCCGCCAATGCTTCAACCCCGGTTGGCACTTGGGTTTCTTGAAGCAACTCACAAGAACCAATTTCTAGGTTCTTCTTCTTTCTTTTCTCCTTGTCTTTACTTTCATGGAGCAACAATGGCATTCACATTCACATTCACACACACACAAAGAGAGGAAACAACTTCTTCTCTATTTCCCTCTTCTTCTCTTCTCTTCTCTTTTCTTTTCTTTTCTCTTGGCAACAACCAATATGAGTTGCTACCTTGGTTTCCAGCAGCTTCCTAAGCCTCTAATGGTGGCTATGAATGAAGTGCAAGAGGATGGAAGTCTTTCATTCAAACCTTTAGCCTTCCACGAGCTTCAACTCGTTTTTCCGACCACCTCAGCAAGCCCTCTGCCTGATTTCTTCCCTCTGATGTGTAGAGCTCGGAGAGATGAAGAATCCCAAACTTGAATCACTCAAATCCGACTTAAAATGAGGGAGATATGACCTTTTTAAGTTGGAGCAATGAGATAGCCTGAAATGGAATCTTCGTACGAGTGGCGTAGGCTACACCGGCGGCGCGCGCAACAGGGGCGAAATCTGACCGTAGATCTCATATAAGAGATCTTATAATCCAAACCGTCCGATTAAACCAACGGACAACAGATCCAAACCATTAGATTTGAATCTCGATGACGTCATCATGACGTAAGCGCTGACATCGTC